>NC_083282.1:29640775-29940775 GCF_963506605.1 Zootoca vivipara | reverse complement strand
CAGGCTGCGCACCTGGTCTTTCAGGGGCACAGTTACCCCATTCAGGACCAGAGAGTCCTCCACACCCGCCCGCCTCCTGTCCCCCACAAACAGTACTTCTGTCTTGTCAGGATTCAATCTCAATCTGTTAGCCGCCATCCATCCTCCAACTGCCTCCAAGCACTCACACAGGACCTTCACCGCCTTCACTGGTTCTGATTTAAAAGAGAGGTAGAGCTGGGTATCATCAGCATACTGATGGACACCCAGCCCAAACCCCCTGATGATCTCTCCCAGCGGCTGCATATAGATGTTAAAAAGCATGGGGGAGAGGACAGAACCCTGAGGCACCCCACAAGTGAGAGCCCAGGGGTCTGAACACTCATCCCCCACCACCACTTTCTGAACACGGCCCAGGAGGAAGGAGCGGAACCACTGCATGACAGTGCCCCCAGCTCCCAAGCCCTCTAGATGGTCCAGAAGGATGTTATGGTCGATGGTGTCAAAAGCCGCTGAGAGATCCAGCAGAACAAGGAAACAGCTCTTACCTTTGTCCCTAGCCCGCCGGAGATCATCGACCAGTGCGACCAAGGCAGTTTCAGTCCCATGATGAGGCCTGAATCCTGACTGGAAGGGATCCAAATGGTCCGCTTCGTCCAGGCGTGCCTGGAGTTGTTCCGCAACCACTCACTCAATCACCTTGCCCAAGAATGGAAGATTTGAGGCTGGGCGATAGTTGGCCATATTGGCCGGATCTAAAGATGGTTTTTTAAGAAGCGGTTTAATAACCGCCTCTTTCAGCGGGTCTGGGAAGGCTCCCTCATGGAGAGAAGCATTTACCAACCCGCGAAGCCCATCGCCCAGCCCTTCCTGGCTAGCTTTTATAAGCCAGGATGGGCAAGGATCAAGGAGACAGGTGGTTGGTTTCATTCGTCTAAGCAGCCTGTCCACATCCTCGGAGGTAACAGATTGAAATTGATCCCACAAAACTTGACTAGACAGGACTCTAGCACTCCCCCGCCCCGGCCCTGCTCCCACGGTGGAGTCTACCTCTTCCCGAATCTGAGCGACTTTATCTGCAAAAAACTTTGCAAAATCATTGCAGGAGATCATGTGGCCCGTACTGGGCCCGGATGGAGCAGGTGGTTCCGCTAAATTGCGAACCACCTGGAAGAGTCCCCTGCTGCTGTTTTCTGCAGATGCGATGGAGACGGTGAAGAAGGTCCTCTTCGCCGTCGCCATTGCCACTTGGTAGGCTCGAAGTTGAGCTCTAGCCCGTGTCCGGTCTGATTCAAAATGAGTTTTCCGCCACCGGCGCTCTAGCCGTCTCAACGACTGTTTCATTGCCCTCAGCTCTGGGGAAAACCACGGGGCTGTCCGGGCTCCATGCAATCTGAGAGGGCGCTTCGGAGCCAGACAGTCAATAGCGCTGGTTAACTCCGCATTCCAGCGGGCCACCAGGGAATCAGCTGAAAGGCCATCGACATGGGATAAAACATCCCCTACCACTCTTTGGAAGCCAATTGGATCCATTAAGTAGCGGGGGCGGACCATCCGAATCGGTCCCACCTCCCTGCAGAGGGGAAGGGTTGCGGAGAAGTCCAGTTGCACCAGAAAGTGATCTGACCATGGCACTTATTTTGTTTCGCTTTTACTTAATGTCAGATCACCAACATCCATAGAGGTAAACACCAAGTCCAAGTACAGACTCAAGGACTTGTTATGGAAACAAAGGGGGGGGTACTCATTGGAAATCACTTTTGTCACCTCTCCTGCCCCTGCCAAACCACGGGACGATGAGCCCAGCCACCTTTTATTCACAGTTGCATAAGCACTACACTACAGTCATAGCTGCCAAGTCTCCCGTTTTCCCTGGGAAACCCCCGTTTTTAAAGCCGTTTCCCGCTGTCATCCTGAATGGCAAAAGATCCCATAATTCCCCTTGATTTCTTCTGGTGCCGTTCTGCCCATGTCTGCGCACCGGAAATCAGGCACTCCAGCACCGGTAGTTGCTTCTACGCATGTCTGGACATGTGTAGAAGCGACTTCCAGTGCCGGCGCTGCTGATCCCGTATTTTTCTAACCGGGACTTGCCTAGCCATGCACTGCAGCATGGCCATAAACCTGTATGTTCAACTGCTGAAATATACACTCAATGTGTACCAATGGAGATTTATGCTACTGCTTTATGAATGAACACTGTGTTTTATGAATGGACTCTGTATTTTGATAAATACCTAAGAGCCACCAATAGGGAGCTCTAGCTCTAGACAGCTAACCAACTGGGTACTACCAAACAGCGACCCCTATTGCAGAAAGCAGGTAACCAGCTCAGCCTTTGCACTGTTGACTGAACACCCCCTGCTGTGCAGATAATAGAGAAAGCTCGTAAATTGTATCCCTTCTGGCATCCAGGCCAGGACGCACAAAGTGGCACTAATAAAGAAAAGTTCCAGGGTGGCAACAGAAAGCAAATTAAAAATGCTTTTGCAGTTAATCAGAACTATTCAGCAATATCAAGTTATAGGAAAAATGGTGCTATTAACAGTAACCCTTCTAGCTGGTTAATTGATTTGGAAACTTCCATGAACATGGATGTGTTTCCCCCCAAAGAGTTAAATGATAACTCATCAGAGGCAGCTACAGTAGCAAATGGCAACAAAATATCTGTGAAATGAGGAGGAGGAGGTTTGCTCAAGTGTGTTGCAGGTAGAAACACTGTTTGTAATGAAGTGAGAACAGTAGTTTACTTGCTGCCTTGCAAGGAGGTGGTTGATTAATTCATTGAGAAGGGGATTGTAAGAAAAAACACACTGGAGCTTAATATGAATAGTAGAGTGCCTGGTGGGCAATCTCATCCTGCAGACCAAATTACTCATCAGGAGAGCTATGAGATTCAGGTGAGGGTCAGATGCCTTGTCAATCCTAGCAGGTATATAACAGGAAGACACGGCCTGCCCTGTTTGTGTAAGGCAAGCATGCTTAGCAAAGTTAGAAAGGCAGGAGCTCTTTCCACCCAGTTTCCTCACTTCCTGAGTGCTCCCTTCAGTGGATAATTTTTCTAAAAGTAACACTCTGTACTCAAGGCAACTCTGGTTGCTTAATGACTATGAATCATTTCTCTTTTTAAAAAACAAAACAAAACAACCCAAACACTTCAGATAATTGATTTAGTACATCTTCCAATACTTGATCAAGAAACAGCTCTTCACACCTCTTAAGTTTATTGGTGTGGTGCTTATCTCATTTTAATAGTGGTAGAACTGAAGTAATTGATGCTAGACTTTTGTATTGATGTCTGCTGCTAAATAAGGCAAAGACTACAGGTCTGGCATTATGCTATTCTTTTATTATCTCAAGACAGAGGGATGCTAAGTTTCTTATATAACAGAAGCCAAATATAGGTGAATACATTTGAATAGCTGAACAATGACATGGGAGGTTTATGTGAAAGGTTATATGTGCCATTAAGGAGTGATTTGCAACTTTATTTAAATCCCATTTGTAAATGGAAGGTTGTATATTGTCTCCCTGCTTATTTAACTTATATGCAGAATTCATCATGCAAAAGGCTGGACTAGATGAATCCCAAGCTGGAATTAAGATTGCCGGAAGAAATATCAACAACCTCAGATTTGCAGATGACACAACCTTGATGGTAGAAAGTGAGGAGGAATTAAAGAACCTTTTAAAGAGGGTGAAAGAGGAGAGCGCAAAATATGGTCTGAAGCTCAACATCAAAAAAACCAAGATCATGGCCACTGGTCCCATCACCTCCTGGCAAATAGAAGGGGAAGAAATGGAGGCAGTGAGAGATTTTACTTTCTTGGGCTCCTTGATCACTGCAGATGGTGACAGCAGCCACGAAATTAAAAGACGCCTGCTTCTTGGGAGAAAAGCAATGACAAACCTAGACAGCATCTTAAAAATCAGAGACATCACCTTGCTGACAAAGGTCCGTATAGTTAAAGCTATGATTTTCCCAGTAGTGATGTATGGAAGTGAGAGCTGGACCATAAAGAAGGCTGATCGCCGAAGAATTGATGCTTTTGAATTATGGTGCTGGAGGAGACTCTTGAGAGTCCCATGGACTGCAAGAAGATCAAACCTATCCATTCTGAAGGAAATCAGCCCTGAGCGCTCACTGGAAGGACAGATCGTGAAGCTGAGGCTCCAATACTTTGGCCACCTCATGAGAAGAGAAGACTCCCTGGAAAAGAGCCTGGTGTTGGGAAAGATGGAGGGCACTAGGAGAAGGGGACGACAGAGAACGAGATGGTTGGACAGTGTTCTCGAAGCTACGAACATGAGTTTGACCAAACTGCGGGAGGCAGTGCAAGACAGGAGTGCCTGGCGTGCTATGGTCCATGGGGTCATGAAGAGTCGGACACGACTAAACAACAAAATGGAAGAACCAGCACTATTGACTCTTAGAGGGCTGAAATATCGCAGACAATTCTGTAACCACCATCATCTGCAATGGGAATAGCAAATGAGACTTTGCCAGCTGTCTTTCCTTTTGCACCTATGTTTGAACCCCTCAGGCATGAGCTAGGGGCCAAATTAGACCTAATGATAATCTTGTTAACAAAAATGTGCATTATGTAAATAGGAGCCACAGGGAAGCCTGAGCAAGATTTGGAATAATGGGAGGTAGGGAGTGGGACCGATCTATTTTTTCTTCCATGCTGGGGTCCTGGCAAAGGACAATAGTGCAGTAGAAGCGGAAGACTCCACAAGCTCTCACGGGAAACTGCCATCATTGTGTGACCCAGGTAAGGCAGGCTTTGATGTGAATGCAATGGTGGATTGGCATCTTCCTGTTTTGATACAGGTGGTGAAATGGGTCAGGTCTCCACTGCACATAGTATAGTCAGTATTAAGGTAGAAGAACTAATGATCTGAATTGGTATGTTCCACATTTTGGAAGGTGCTGTTTGGATACCAAGGACAATTCCCATTCATACCTCTTTACATCAGTTATGGGAAATCTTTGGGTCCCCGGATGTTGCTGAATTGCAACTCCCATCAGTCCCAGCAAGTGAGGAATGATTAGAGTTGTAGTTCAGCAGCATTTGAAACATAGCTGCCAAGTTTTCCCTTTTCTCGCGAGGAAGCCTATTCAGCATAAGGGAAAATCCCTTAAAATAAGGGATAACTTGGCAGCTATGATTTGAAGAACCATAGACTTCCCAGCTCTGCTTTAACTACAAACAACTACTTTACAGAGACAATTTTTGTTGAGACCATGAGAGAGAGAGAAAAAAGTAAACTTCCCCTTCTCTATTTCCATAGTCCCAGACTGCTCAGGCTCTCCCATGGCTGCTATTTATGTTTTAAAACTCTCCATGTTCAAAAGAGAGAGATTGTCTCGTGATATGTTATTGGTACACTGCCCTGCCCCAGTGCTTGGGGGAGAGATAAGGTAATGTGTGAGCATTATTAGTGTGCCTGGAGATAAGACAATTATGCCATCAATGTCTTCTTGAAATGATTCCACAAGTGATTCAGTTCATTTAAAACATTCTGCTGTTCCTGGCTGCTAGTTGTAGCCTGGAGAGTGCTTTGCTGATATCACTGCGGTTCTGAATTACATTTGAGAAGTGCATCTGGCATCATCACCACTGGCAGCTACTCCAAGAGCATTGCCTGTAGGAAAAATAATGGGGCCCAGATAAAATGAGACCATGGATTCTGTTCAAACCAAGTCTCTGATTCCACTGGTATTTGGTATAGCCCATTAAGCTGTATCACTTGAGTTCCAGAGGGCATCCTCACTCGAGTTAGAATGCTATTATAGGGCTAAGACTTCTTCCCTGTACAGTGGTACCTCTACTTACGAATAACTCTACTTACAAATATTTCTACTTACGAATGGAGCTCCGTCCGCCATCTTGGATGCAGTTTAGATAGGATTTTTTCTACTTACGAATTTTTAGATAGGGTTGCTTCGACTTACAATTTTTTCTCCCAATGCATTCCTATGGGATTCAACTTACAATTTTTTCTACTTACGAATGTGCGTTCGGAACGCATTAAATTTGTAAGTAGAGGTACCACTGTAAAATGTATATAGGATTTTAACCTAAACCATAACTGTAAATCAGTGGAGACAGCAGTTACTTCCAAATAGCTCAGGCTCAGGATACAATTTTCCAGACAGAAACAGTGGAAGGAGCAGATGACTAAATGCAAATGCATTGTAAACAATAGGAATCGGTGCCTTCATCAGATAGAAGAAGCATAGTCACCTGTCTTACAGGAACATCATTATCTTGTTGTTTATCCATTATATGGCTACATGAACTCAGACTGAGGTCACTGGATCCTGAATAGCTATTACTGGGACCCTTTGGATACCCTGTGACTCATTTAGAATGGTCTATGAGGAACACTGTGTCGAAACAGGTCCAACAAGAATACACTGAAAAGAAATGAACAGAATCCCTTCCACTGCTTATTGTAAGAAGCTGGTGCTGAAGATGCAACTATTGATTATTGTATTTCATTGTAAAGTGCTTTGGGATTATAAGTGCATTCACACGATAAAGTTCATAAATCTCAATTCTCATTAAATGATCAGTTCTCAAGACCTACACAAAAAGGGTTTATCAAAAGGGGTTAGTTAGAGTCCATGTTAAGAACTGATAGGATTAGTAGACATTCAATACTGTATTTACAAAGCTTCTGTTTTTGATTTTATCATGCTATTCCATACAAAACATTTTCCTTGGACTAGTTGTGTTTTGGACAGCTTAAACACCATGTTCCTTGCTGGTTTAAGTGACAAAATAGATTCATCTGTATTTCTATAAGTGTTTTCATCAGCATTTCCCTGACTCTTTAAAAACTGTAGATGTAAATATAGTTCTACTTATGAGTAATAGTTCTACTTAAATGTCTACTTTGAGAATCACATCTGTTGGTAATGTATGAATTGACAGCTGGTTTCCATTTCCCTATATAAGACCTCAGCGATAGCCTCAAATTGCAAGCAGCAGCATTATCTTAAACAACAAAAGCAGAGAGTCATCCGCTTTCAAGGTAGGAAATGTTACCTTTGGGTCATAGGTTTGTATTTTTATACTATGCAAAATTATTATGTCATGTTAGAAGTATTTATGATACCAAATAGTCTCTTTACATGACAGTCTTTGGGAGCAACAAATATCTTGTGCTATAGGGCCAAGTGATTTAAAGTTTTATAGGAGAACAATACCAGGTATTTAATCTGTAATGGTGTTTTATTGCTCCTTAAATTTTTGATTCTGCTCAAATTGAAGCATAAAAGACATTAGTATATTATGTTGGTGCAAGACAGAATCTATATATAGAAAAAAAAATTCCCTTGATGACAAGATCCAGGTTTGGGGCAAGTATTCTTTAGTTAGAGAACTCCGGCAGAGATTGAAAATCATGGAACATGCAGCAAGGTGTGGAAATATAGACTGTTGGACCTTTAAAATATGCCCTTCTGTGCTCCAAAACATCCCTCTTCCTCTATCATAGAAAAAGGCCAGGCATTTGGAAAGCTAAAAAATGGTTTACTTACGAACTCATGCCAAAGGTCAGATTCATGTGCCTTTCCATACAGTATCCAGAAAAATTGCACAGGCAATAAAACTCTGCTTAATTACAGTGGTGAAAGTTCCTAAATTATTGGTATAGGAACTCAAGAGTTGCATGTTTGATCCATGTGGTTTGAAATGCAGCAACCTGTTGAGGCCTCCTCCACACTGTGTTAAAACCAGATAATATAAGGGGATCTACAGTTGCTAACTGTGGGAAATTATCTAGCTTTGTTTCTGAGGAAATATGAAACAGCTTGCAATCCAGGAGATCATGTCTAAGTTCCTATACACATTTGTTGCTTTGGGGTGTTTCTGTGACATTGTTATTTTCTCACATTCTTGGGCACCTTCTTTTGTTTTGTTTGAGGGTTGTTTTATTTCTCTGCTTTGTACAGTATTTTATTGCACTGGCTTTTATCTGGTTTGTCTGATGGCTTGTGTCTTTATTATGGTATGGTTTTATTGTGTTTTCATCTACAAATAAGTATCCTGTATATGTTGCTAACAAAGACCTTCTAACACATGTAGCTAACTCTTTTCAGCCAGAGGAATGTACCTTTCTTAGGGTCATATGCCAGTAGTGAGTGTGACCCATGTATGTATGCATATATACACTCTTGCACACATGCAGAGACATGCGTGCACACAGCATTTTCCGCACTGGCTCCCCAATCATCACTGTGGTGGGGAAACTGTAAAAGCTGCCTTTTAGTACCACCCAAACCATTGTACATTTGTAGGGGAACTTGATAGGGTCGCTGTTTTATAGCTTGCTGTTTTACTTACAATGCACCTTTGCTTTTTATAATACCTCATTTTAAAAATCAATTTCATGTGACATGAATTTTTCTTTGGTATGTTCTGATAAAGCTTTAAAGCGTTCAATCAAATGTTCAATCAAACATTTAAGCAAATAATTTCCTTGAGGACGGCCATGTTGTCAATAGCATTATTGCAGCAATATAAATTTGACTGCTGTGCCATTGGTTGGCCTTGAAAAAGGTGCTTTAAATGTCCATATGACACAAATCTGCACATTCACCAGTTCTCCTCGCACTTAGCCAGGAGAAACTTAGGTGTTTATCATTACACACAAACCTTAGGTTGTGGTTTATCACAAACTCTAGTCTGTATCAAAACAAGCCGAGCACATGTGAAGTTGGCTTGTTTAACTCCTTGTAGACATGAACTTTCAGGGTTGTGAGGCACAGATATTCTGCAGAAGGAAGTGTGCCTGCCTGCATTGGTTGTCACGAGTCCCATTCATACAATGTAAATGTGTGGTCAGGCCACATAGGAGCTGTGTCTGCCCTTCTCACTCCTTTATTTTTGGCAGCAGAGCCAACATGCATAAAAGGACTTGCTGACAGCATGGTAGGATGTCATCACTCACCTGACCTTATCAAAGAAACTGCTCAAACATCTTATCGGCGTTCTATATTCTAAACAGAAGCTGATAAAGGAGGAACTCTCTGCACTGGACAACTCTATCAGGAATCACTCAGCCTGGCAGGAGTTCCACAAGGAAAAACAAACCATTTACCACTCTCAACTGGAGTTACTGAAAAATAAAAAAACTCTGCAACCTTTCCAACCCCTTATCAAAGAAACTGACCTCCGGTCAGTCATGCCACAGCTGCTGATGCTCCTTCTACAGTAATGCATTTGTTCCATACTACCCTCACTGTCACTTCTCCTGTCCAGAAAGCAATGGGAATGCAACCAACTAGACATTAGATGGGAAGCAATGCCATTTTTTGCACTTCTGCAAAAAATAAACAAAAAACCACTTTCCAAAATCATAGAGAGAAATGCTATCTGCACACAACTTGTAAGCGTAAAGGTTGTGCATTCCCAATTTTAGATAAAAGTGGGGCTGGTTGGCTGGCATCCACAGCTCTAGACAGATTGTGTTAAGAACATTGCAGACAAATGAAAATGGTGCTCAAACACTAAAGCCCAGGATGCAGAGGAAAATGGAGATGTCTATATGCCCCAGGAGGCATAGGTTTCTGTTTCTATTTTTGAAACTGAAGTGACTTTCGACAGCAGTTTTGCCAGTGAGGTAGTAGGGATTCGCTGCTCAACAAAAGCGAGTCAAAAATTACGCGGAGCCCTTGGGCTCACTTAAAGTAGCTATTTGGATTCTGTCCCATGAAAATTGCTATTCCATTATGGTGAACTAAATGGGCTAGACCAATTATAAGTATGACGATGGAACACAATGGAAAACATCCAAGATACATCAAAACTTCCATCTGGAGATAAGCAAATTAATATCGGCTTTTTAAATACAGTACAGATTGTAGACAGGGGTCACCTCCCTCTGTTGGGAACTGCTGAAATTCTCACAGCAGATCCAACTTTATTCCCAATTTTGATTTCATTAGTGATACTTTATTGACTGAAATTTTGAAGAGCAATCATTATGAGTCCACTGACATAAATCTGTATTGTTTTAATATCATTATTTATTAAATTTTAATACCGTCGTTCATCAGAGAATCACAGGGTGACTTACAATATAAAAACACAAAAATACATATAACGTGGTAAACAAAAACAGTAAGCTCTACTGTTTAAAAGGCCATGATTGCCTCATTAGCCAAAGGCCTATGAGAAGAGGAATGTTTTTGGCTCGTGTCTAAAGATATGTAACAAAGGTGCCAGACAAACCTCTACAGAAAAGAAATCCAGAATCTACCAGTCACTTCTTTTCTGCTTGCTTAGTTTTCCTTCCCCCACCCCACTCGCCAACAGCTAGCATTCCATGGCCACTGATCATGCTCAGTGCTCATTGGACTTTTTTTTGGATATTTCCACCCCCCTCACTTCTGTAGAATTTGGGCTTCCCCTCACAACTGCTATTGTCTGCCTCTCGAGTGTGGATGGTGGTGTTACGCTACACTTAGAGGGAATTAAACGATTAAACAACAACAGAGGGAATTATGGTAATTCTTAGGAGGGGCAAAGTCAAACACCAGAGAGAAATAGTCTGGAGATTAAATGCAAGTTTCCTTTATATGGAGTGACACAACACACAAAGGCAACATATAAAATAGGCAAAGAAAATGAAAATTCAGAAACACTGGCATAGGGAGAGCAAAAGCTGTAGAGGTTAATTGTACATGAACATGCTGCTTTTATAGATAACCCAAATTGCAATCTCCAGCCTCCAAGAGATTATAAGGAAGTCCATTGCTCTTTAAGGCAAGTGTCCTATTTTTATGCTGGAGGTACTTGAAGCTCTTTACATTTCTAAAGCATCCTCAGTGTCAACGCTTTTAAGATCATCAAAGAGAAAATTGCAAGAAGAGATCAATGGTGCAGAAAGGCCAGTTGAGCAGCTTTTAACTATCAGTTCCACAGGTTGTATTTCTGATTGTTAGTATTCAAATCTGACATGTATGTGAAAAGAAACTTTTTCAAGGCCAACCAATGTCACAGTAGTCAAATGTATATTGCTGCAATAATGCTGTTGACAACATGTTGTTGTTGTTTAGTTGTGTCTGATTCTTTGTGACCCCATGGACCAGAGCATGCCAGGCACTCCTGTCTTCCACTGCCTCCCGCAGTTTGGTCAGACTCATTTTGGTAGCTTCAAGAACACTGTCCAACCATCTCTGTTGTCCCCTTCTCCTTGTGCCCTCAATCTTTCCCAACATCAGGGTCTTTTTCAGGGCGTCCTCTCTTCTCATGAGGTGGCCAAAGTGTTGGAGCCTCAGCTTCAGGATCTGTCCTTCCAGTGAGCACTCAGGGCTGATTTCCTTAAGAATGGATAGGTTTGATCTTCTTGCAGTCCATGGGACTCTCAAGAGTCTCCTCCAGCACCATAATTCAAAAGCATCAATTATTCGGCGATCAGCCTTCTTTATGATCCAGCTCTCACTTCCATACATCACTACTGGGAAAACCATAGCTTTAACTATACGGACCTTTGTCAGCAAGGTGATGTCTCTGCTTTTTAAGATCCTGTCTAGGTTTGTCATTGCTTTGCTCCCAAGAAGCAGGCATCTTTAAATTTCGTGACTGCTGTCACCATCTGCAGTGATCAAGGAGCCCAAGAAAGTAAATCACTGCCTCCATTTCTTCCCCTTCTATTTGCCAGGAGGTGATGGGACCAGTGGCCATGATCTTAGTTTTTTTGATGTTGAGCTTCAGACCATTTTTTGCACTCTCCTCTTTCATCCTCATTAAAAGGTTCTTTAATTCCTCCTCACTTTCTGCCATCAAGGTTGTGTCATCAGCATATCTGAGGCTGTTGATATTTCTTCCGGCAATCTTAATTCCGTCTTGGGATTCATCCAGTTCAGCCTTTCGCATGATGAATTCTGCATTTAAGTTAAATAAGGAGGGAGACAATATACAGCCTTGTCATACTCCTTTCCCAATTTTGAACCAATTAGGTTTTCCATATCCAGTTCTAACTGTAGCTTCTTGTCCCATATAGAGATTTCTCAGGAGACAGATGAGGTGATCAGGCACTCCCATTTCTTTAAGAACTTGCCATAGTTTGCTGTGGTCGACACAGTCAAAGGCTTTTGTGTAGTCAATGAAGCAGAAGTAGATTTTTTTTCTGGAACTCTCTAGATTTCTCCATAACCCAGCACATGTTTGCAATTTGGTCTCTGGTTCCTCTGCCCCTTCGAAATCCAGCTTGCACTTCTGGGAGTTCTCGGTCCACATACTGCTTAAGCCTGCCTTGTAGAATTTTAAGCATAACCTTGCTAGCGTGTGAAATGAGCACAATTGTGCGGTAGTTGGAGCATTCTTTGGCACTGCCTTCTTTGGAGGTCTTTAAGCGGAGGCTTGACAGCCATATTTCAGGAATGCTTTGATGGTGTTTCCTGCTTGGACTGGATGGCCCTTGTGGTCTCTTCCAACTCTATGATTCTATGCCCTTCTTTGGGATTGAGATGTAGACTGATCTCCAATCCTGTGGCCTTTGCTGAGTTTTCCAAACTTGCTGGCATATTGAGTGTAGCACCTTAACAGCATGGTCATCCTCAAATAAATTATTTGCTTAAAATGTTTGATTGACTGTTTTAAAGCTTTATCAGAACATACCAAAGAAAAATTCATGTCGCATGAAATTGATTTTTAAAATGAGGTATTATAAAAGCAAAGGTGCATTTTAAGTAACACAGCAAGCTATAAAGCAGGGGCCCTATCAAGTTCCCCTACAAATGTACAATGGTTTGGGTGTACTAATTGGTTTGTGCATCCAAGTTTGGCTCATTTCCTTAAAGAATTAAATGCTTCAGTGGAACATTTGTCCCAGTCTACATTCAGAGATAAATTTAACCTTTTATGAACTAATGAAACAGTATAAGGCTGGAATTTCCTCACCCTTCTGGGATGCAGAGGAAATGTTATTCAGGGTATATTTTAGTAGGGATGATAAAGTGTTTTGAAAACACAACTGTCGTTACAAACAGAGCTTCAAGCAGTGGGTATGGTTATGGGGGTTATAGTTCTTTAGGGGTGTGTCAGGAAGGCATCGACAGTTTTGAGTTTAGAGACAGAGAATCGGAGAAAAGTCCTGTTCCTACTTTCATTTGCGCACTCAATTTTCCATGTTAGTCAAGGGACTCGGCTACACTCGTCATTTTATAACTTTATAACTGCGTTATAAACATGTGACACCAGATGGCACTGTAGAGCAGCCAATATCGCCTATGAGATTTTACATTGGTAGTTTTTTTTTCTTATAGCGATTTATGTATAGTGTTGTTTTTTCTGTGTGTAGTTCGAGCCATGGTTTCACTTAGTGTTATGTGCAAATGAAGCCAGGCTTCAGTGATTCCTGATTTCCACTCCAGATTCATGTAATTCTTATACAGGGTTTCCAGAGTTCCAGACTGATCAATTTCCCATTTATAACGGATTAAATACCTTTGATTTATTAAGATTATTTTCACTCCACTCAGATGTTCACATTTAAGCATGGTTTGGAAATTAAGTGTGAACTGGGGCACTGACAGTGCAATCCAATGCATGTCTACTCGGAAGTAAGACCAACAGTTTCAGTGGTGCTTATTATTAGCCCTGCATACAACAGATACAATTTTAAAAATTGACTTCCAGCTTAATTCCTGATTCTGAAAATGTCTTAATATATCAGCCCTTAAAATAGCAGAATTGTTATTTTGTGGGCAGTGATCTGGAGAGGCTAGAAAGAAGTTGCATGATGGATTTCCTGTCAACTGGGTGCCATGCTTAGCTTCCATAAAAGGACTTTGTTCACAAAAAAGCTTTTCTGTGAGAGGGTTATATTTAAAATTCAAGTGTGTGTGTGTGTGTGTGTGTACGCGCATGCACATCACCATAAGATGAATGAGGTGTTTCAAAACTCCCAGACCTCTCTTAAATGATATATATCACCTGTCTACACTTTCATGCATTTGGTCAGGTCCTTTGAAAGATTCCAGAAGTCAAAAGCATCTGAGAAGAGTGGGAGGAAAAATTGTTCAAAGACAGTTTAAAACTGTGCTTAAGAACAATTTGCTATCAGGTGTCTATTGCGCACACTGTTCCCTGTTTTCCATCATTTATGTACTCCATGCAGACACACAGTTGTGCAGGATTTGCATGATATCAGCCTTTATTATTTAGGGAGTGGAAGTGTGTTCATGAGGCATCAGGGTTACTGGGTATCATCGGTTTGGTGGGCTCATATCTTCCATGAAGCTGTCATGGTTTATTCTAAGAGGAATTATATTTTACTTATAAAAATTCTTGCCCAGCCTTCACTATAAGGCCCCAGGCTGTCACATCCCATAGCATCGCTTCCCCAGGCACCCCCAAATTTCGGCCCTCCAGATGTTTTGGACTACAATTCCCATCTTCCCTGACCACTGGTCCTGTTAGCTAGGGATCATGGGAGTTGTAGGCCAAAATATCTGGAGGGCCGCAGTTTGGGGATGCCTGCTCTAGAATATTCTTCACAGAGGCCATGTTTGCAGCGAGGTAGACTGCCAAATTCATTGAGGATGTCTGTGAGTGCTCAGGCTTCCAGCTCATGGGGGACAGCCTATGCTTATTCAGTAGACTACCTTGCCCATGGATAGGGCTGGGAGGGGGACAGTGCTGGGCAAGATGGTAGGGGTGTGTGTGTGTGTGTGTGTGTGTGTGTGTGTGTAACAAGTGCCATCAGAATCCCCACCCTTACGTGATTATTGCCACTTGTTTCTGAATGCCTAAACAGAGCTACAGTCTCCAAATGATGAGCATTCTAGTACCAGTGGGTTGATATTGTATTCAGATTGAAAGTTTATAGGGGGCGGCGGGGGGATTCATATTAGCTCTTTTACCATGTAATTGCCATATTTTAAAGCCGAGTTGTACATTAAAGGTTGCTACCTTTCATCCAACACACACTTACCTAAGAGTTAATGTGATTCAACCAAGTAAGACTTGCTTCTCAGTTGATGTGCATGAGATTGTTTTGCTGTGCTTATGTTCAAATTTTAAATCTTTTTTTGGCTTGCATTGTCTATTGTCCACCCTAAATGGGTGCTTGGTTTGGGTAGCCTGGTGGTTGGAAGGAACCTGTTGGGCGTGGCACTAGCCATTGGATTATGAAATTTGAACCTAATATTTAGATGAAGTGGCCGGAACCAATTCTAAATTATAAGGAAGAGGACTAGATTCAAAGTAGTAAAGATGTAGGCATCTGTCACAGTGGCCGGAGTGGGCTACTTCAGAGTAACGACTCTACACCGCTCTGCATTTTATCTTTTATTGGTGCTGCGTATTTACAGTGCTGAAGGCAATGCTATTTACAAAAACACATCTTCTCAGCTTGAATCAGAACCTCCGAGTGGCGTTTGGCGCGTTTTTCTCCAACATAACAACTTTGGGAGACCCATCCTCTTTCCCCTCCTCTTTCTGCGTAATTCCGGAGTTGGGGGGATGGGTCTGCCCCCCTTGCTTGCCCCTTCCTGTCCCACCTGGGACCCTGGCTCCGCTACCTTGTCTGAGCCTCGGACACGACTTCCTGCTTCCCCACTGGAATCGGAACTCTCCCTGCTTTCCCCTGCGCTCGGGGATGGGCTTGAACTCAGGAGGGGAGGGACTTCGCGATATCCTCTGTCCCTCACAGCATCATTACATGATGTCATGCTTTTTACTCATTGGAAAAACTCTGGTTTCGGTGGTCTTTTAGGTCTGAGGTGGTAGATGTTGAGCTGTGGTGGGGACTGGATCATACGAATGTCAAGTACAATTTATTCTGTCTGTGGAATCCTGACCCTTGCATAATTTTTAGGGATGGCCAATCTTGCCATTAATTGTTTCTCCCCAATTCTCATTTTTCCGAACTTCACGTCTCCATGTCAGTTTGCAATTTTTTAAAATATCCTCATGAAAATTCATCAGCATTGTAATGTGAATTTCTTCCAATACACAATTTTTCGTATGCAATATTGCATAATAATTGAAGACGGCCACCCCATCTCAGGAATCGCCATGCTTGAGTTTGGCGATGATATCTTGAGAGGCAGCCAAACCTATATAGCACAGACAACCACTTTCCAAAATATATAGTAGACAGCAACCCCAAAATGTATGCGTTTTCTTTTTATTCTTCAGCTGAATTTTATTTTTATGTAGTTTATAATGAAAGTAACTTCTAAGGACTGTGAACTGAAATGACTAAGTATCAAAGGGAGCTTTCTTTTATCGCCCTTGGCCTTCCTTTAAAAAAGATTAGCCCTTTAATTGGCCGTTCTCTTTCATTTAATGCTTTGAGAAATTGAGATTCAAGTACAGTCAAATAAAGTGATTTTCAATTTCAAATATTGACACATAATTGTTCATGACTACCGGTAATATTATCCATGGTAGCAAATGACATTGAAGGATCTGGCAGTGTCATGTTTGATTTTCATTGTGCACAGCATATTTCAATTTACTCTAATTCTGTGAGATCTTATATGGTAAACTGTCAACAACATCAAGACGCATGACAGGCAATATGTTGAGATATGGGATCATGGACACACACACGCACACGCACACACACACACACACACACACACACACACACACACACAATAAATAAGATTTATCTGTGGTTTATCACTAGTTACTCTCAATAAATCTGACACATCCCAGCTGATGAGTATAAATATTTCCTTGTCCACTGAACTATGCTTTTTACTCCTTTTGGTCAATGAGTTTCAAACTAAGATAGCTTAGCTCAGGGTTTTATTAGGATCTAATACAATCTGGAAATATTCAGGAAGTTCTTAGTAGCATGTGCTTCTTTGCCAGAAATGTCATTTTCCCTTATAGTAAACTGATTGCAGGGCAATTGTTAACTCTTCGTTCATTAAAATGTATATAGATATTGAAGATTTTGAAATATTCACTAACTTGTATTAATTGCAGATATACTATCAGACTGCCAAGGACTGGTGCAACCATGTAAAGAATTCTATACTGTACTAGAAATGCCAAAAGTTGCAGCCTTGATTCCTGGCAGCCTAAGCAGGTTCTGCATTGGGTGCTGGTGCAATAGCATTGACCAAGCACCCTTGTTGTTTTGTGGTCCTGTGGTGTACATAAAAAATATTTAAAAGCACCAGCAGGTAAGTCAATAATCCACAGTTGCCTCCTCTAGCTCCCAATATAGCTAGTTCAACAGCCAGTAGTACAGAATTATTCTCCTCCTGAATCCCAGGAACAAGGGCTGCTGCCAGACTCTCAAAACCACATATTGACTGTAAGCCTGTCGATATACTTGGTGTGTCACTAAGGTTCTTATTGCCTCTTTGCAGGCCAGCTCTACAATTCTATGATTTTATAAGTCCTCTTGTGGATCAGGAATTTATTAAGTTGCAGGAAGCAGGGAATAGAAATAAATTGACAGCTCTCTGGATAGAGGGAGGTAGAAAGTGGAGTCCATAAAGAATTGGTACTAGGACCTGTAATAATGTGGCTTGCTAGACCCCAAATGGCAATACATTCCAAAAGTGTGGGGCCATTGCAGAAAAGGCTCCTCTCCCTAGTGCTCAACAATCTAACTGTTCTTATAGCTGAGAAGGGCCTCTGTTACTAAACTGAAAAGTGTGGGCAGGCTGATATGGGGGAAGACCATGAAGTAATTTCTCCCAAGTGTACATTAAGAGTTAGTTCCACTGAACACAGATGGACATACTGTTACTACTGCATTAACATGCATAGAAGGATATTGCATAGGAAAGTTTACCACATGTAGTTTGCCAGGCACTTTTTGTACTTTACATTTTAATATTTCTCACGGACACTTATTTGAAGCAGCTGGTATCATAGCAGCAGGTTTCCTGGATTCTGAATCTTATTTTTACTTCTTTTATACAAGTCTCAGTTTTATTTTTGAGATACAGTTGTGGTTTGCTTTTATCTAGTTTTAAGGATTTTTATTGAATGTTGCTGTTTGCATAAAAACTGTAAAAATCAAAACTGCTTAGAGATCCACCCCCTCCGTATTAAGCAACTCCAGCAACCACACAATTATCTCTTATTAACAGAAAGTATTAAATGTTCAAAAGATCACTAGGTTTCATTTCTTAGAACTCATGGTTCTGTTCATAATAAGAGGCTGTAAAAATTTAGAAGCCTTATTAAATATCATATTGATTTCATGCAATTAGTTTTTGTAGTAATTAGACTATGAAACTATTAAACATATTAAACTATGACTGTCAATAAGTGTGGATCAAGTGCATTGCTGGATGTTGTATTAATAGCTCCAAAAGGGATTGGAAGGTACAAACCAACGAAGTCTGTAATTATAAGCAATTAGAAGCATTAGGGATAAAAGATATTATAAGGAGGAGCAACAAACAAGTTGGATAATGAACTCCTATACTTTTGATTTATTGAGGATGTGTGTTGTTAGAAGACACCCTGAAAGAGATTGGAAGCTCATATTTAGTATCCATCATTCATTATGCAGTAGATCTCTTAATGGTGCCATCCCATGCTCAAATGATACATTCATAGAAAACACAAGATGGATTCAAGCATCTCAGCATGGCTGGTAGCAGGAGCAGCAATTGTTCCTACTGAGACAACACTTTCCATCTGTTTCAGATGTGGCTATTCTATTATTTTTGTGCTAGTAAGCAAAAGAAGATTAGTGGATCTGACAATATTCTGAGTCATTGAAAGCCAAGGTTTGCAGTGAGACAGTTAAAGTATATCAACAGATCTGGACATAATTGAGTCTGTCTGTCTCTTAACTTAAAAAATGTATGCAAATTAACCTGCCCTAAAAGTAGAATGGGGAATATAAAACTTTTCTGAAGAAAAGAGGTGATTACAACATGAATGAGATAAATTATCAGTGTCTGTGAAACCACCAGAAGGCAAATATTTAATTAGTAGAAAGCATTTGCCATTATATTTGCAATAAAAAGTAGATATGGACATTTAGTGGGAAACCTCTCATTTCACCACCCACCCAACTTTTGGGTTCTAGGTGAAGACAGATTTATAGAATTGTGGAAGTATATTGGAAGCAGACTCTGTTTAATTCTGATTTCATCTCCACTGAGGCTGCCCATTCTATTTTTGTAGAGGAAGCATTGGGAATGAAAAGAGAAGGCAGAACTCCTTGTCTAGTTTGTTTCTCCTATCCAAACTGCAGTGAATCATAAAAAGGGGTAGGAACAAATTTTATGCTTCATGGAAACCCTGGGGAAAGTATGCAATAATAGGCTAGGAGGAAGCAGTGTAAATTTGACCTGGGCAAGATCGCTTCTCTCTTTCTCCCTCCTGCACATATGACTAGCTCAAGTTGTGCTGGTTATCTACAGCTATGCTGTCTAGAAAACAAATTGGCATTCTTTATATATATATATATATATATATAATGTGCCACATCCAACACTTGAAGATTGTGATTTCTAAATTGGCAGTGAAGGGGTAATAATCAGAACAAGTGGAATTTCTGTTAGCTTTTCTCTTCTTGAGCTTCAGCCTAAATTTGTTAAGGTAGCAGTCTCAGTGTGAAGCTAAGGAGCTACTTTGCCATCATGGATCAATTCTGATTAAAGCTTTTTTGGGCCATTCATGTTGGGAAGCTGATAGGAAGCTATGGTTAAGGACCTAGAGAGAATTGGTGTATTGAGTAAAAATCTCTCTTCACCCACAGATGCTTAGGTCTCTGAAAGATGATGCACTGATAAATAGAAAACCTTGGCACTATATTAGCTGTCATATTTACACATTCATGCTCTATACTCCAACCAGTAACGCCTTAAGGGTATTCAGCGCCGTGGCCGCAGTGGCATGCGGCTGAGGGGCGGAGGTGGAGGCTGGCGGAGCCTGGACGGCACGCACCACCTTGCAGGGGGCTGGCCTGGGCGCAGAGCCCACCTCCCGCAGAGGGGGCTGCTTGGCCTCCCGCCCTGGACCTGCCCCTCCTTGGCGCCTCCCTCCAGCGGCTGCTCTGGGACACAGCGGTGGCACGTGGCCATTGAGCTTCCTCCATGAAGCAGAATCATTGAGACTCCTGCCTAGAGTGGCAGCAGGCGTGTGGTGCCACTCTAGGCAGGAGTCTCGCTGATTCTGCTTCATGGAGGAAGTTCAATGGCCGTGCACTACTGCCACCGTGGGGGGTGGGTGGGCGCTGGCAGCAGCTGCTCCCAGTCACCAGCTGTTCAACGCCCCTTCTACGCCCCTGATGGCCAGGCGCCCTGGTGCCTTGCGCCACCCAGCCTGGGCCCTGACTCCAACATAATCAGCTTGATGATTTAGAATACATTTTTTTCCTATTGGATTGGGGGGAGGGAACGTTCCAGAGGAAAGGGCTTTTTTCAGTTGGAACTCACCGGAACTCAGTTCTGGCACCTCTCAGGTGGATGCCATTGCCATTATATGAGAACAAGGGAGGTGTTCATGGTGAGTTCTGGCACATCTTTTTCTATAAAAATAGCACTGATGTTAGACTTTTGCCGCAAAAACAACAACCTTATGGCATCTTAAAGACTTAAGAGCAGTATCCACTTGTGCCATCTGTGTAAGGATTTCTTTTTGCACAACAGAACTTTCCTCACTCTCCTCCTAATACAGTGGTACCTCGATTTAAGTACACAATTGGTTTAGGAAGTCTGTACTTAACCTGAAGCGTACTTAACCTGAAGCGAACTTTCCCATTGAAAGTAATGGAAAGTGGATTAATCCGTTCCAGATGGGTCCGTGGAGTACTTAAACCGAAAGTACTTAAACCGAGGTATGACTGTATGCACATTCAGCCTATATCTTCCTTATTCACCATATTTCTCTTATAGTAACACTACAAACAGCCAAATTTCTGTGAACTGCCCTGAGACCTGCGGGTATAGAGCGGTATATAAATTCAAACAACAACAACAACAACAACAACAACAACAACATACTGAAGTGTGCAGGACAGTGTGAGTTTTCTTTTAGCCCTTGCATAAGAGTTCATTCAACAGCACTGATGCATTTTATCCTTCTGCCCATGGCTTTTCAGAACTATGCCATTCTGTGGTTGGTACAAAACATCTATATCAGGCACCCCCAAACTAGGCCCTCCAGGTGTTTTGGGACTACAACTCCCACCATCCCTAGCTAACAGGACCAGTGGTCAGGGGTGGTGGGAATTGTAGTCCCAAAACATCTGGAGGGCCTAATTTGGGGGTGCCCGATCTATATTTTAAAGAAGTTGAAAGCACACGATCCAGCCAAAGAAAAAACACTTTTATGTACCATTACTATATTAGAGAGATATACACATGAGTTTAACGCTACCGTTCAAACGAACAGGAATTCAAGTGCTTAAAATTTTGTTGGATCACATACTGTATATTTTTAGTCATTTGTTTGTCTAGTAGTTTTCTATTTTCTTCCATTTATTTTGTGCATTTGACAATAATTTGGACACCCCCCTTTTTAGTATGCTTAATGGATATGTTGAATCCAGGCCTAAATAAGTAAATTGAGCATAAATCAATATTAAAATATACAGGGTCATCTATACAAGTATGTAAAGTGTACTTTCAGTGTATTTTTCTTTGTAATCTTCAGGCATTTCTTTATGCTACATCCAGTCACCATGGGAAAGTATGTACTAAGCAGTGAAAGTCTTGCTTTAGGGAAATAGTAATGTCAGCCGTGCCCTGTTTTCCCTTCTGACGCACACTCCACCTGCTTGGTGCAGCTAGGCAGATCCCTTTTAAACAAGCATCTGGGTTAACTTTTCTTTCTGCAGCTATTTGTAAATTTGGGACACTTGTCCAGCAAAGGAAAAAAGGATTCTTGAAAATCTATGCAAATTGCTGTGCAGTGGTAATTTAGTTTCTGACACTTGTCATTAATGTCATCACAGCCATTATCCAGGGACATTTGCAGAGATACAATCTACATGGCAATCATATTTGAAATTGTAGCACTATCTGGTGGAACAAATTCATTTCACAGCATCTGTATTAGCTCTCTTCATGCTAGGATAATGTGATATCTCTGCAACGTAAGTGCTGCCTTAGGTGAAGATATTAGGATATTCCACAAAAAATAAATGAATAAGTTCTGTGGACCCTCCTTAGACCTCTGGGTATAGAGTGGTATATAAAAAACACAGAGAAAGACCCTATTCTATGGTTTAGCACAGGCTTCCTCAAACTCGGCCCTCCAGATGTTTTGAGACTACAATTCCCATCATCTCTGACCACTGGTCCTGCTAGATAGGTATCATGGGAGTTGTAGGCCAAAAACATCGGAGGGCTGAGTTTGAGGAAGCCTGGTTTAGCATGTGTCTATTTATGTATAGAGTCATCAAGCTTTGTGTTGGAATTATATTAATTTGGGCTTGCATTTGTCTTTGCTTCACTGACTCTTTAGAACAAATTTAATTACTTGTGGCATTTTGTTGTCAAGTAATTATCCTATATAATAATGTCCATGTTGTCCCTGCGTCCAGTTGTCCCGTGTGTCCCTGGGGTACTGCGCATGTCCCCCAGAGACACAGGGATTGGACGGAGGGACAACCAGGGACACAGGGATTGGACCCGCGCTCTCGGGACACAGGGAACAGCCAACTGCCGCTCCGCCAACCGCCGCTCCGAAGCCCAGTCTCATGCTGGAGGTGCGCGGTGAAGCGGCGGGGGAGAGAAGCGCTCCCCCCCCCGCAGCCTTGCCGCACACCTCCGGCATGGGACGGCGCTTCCTCGGGGAACCCGAGGAAGCCGAAGCGGCAGCGGGCGCGGAGGGAAGCCCGCTTTGGCTTGGCGGCGGCGGGAAGAAGGGGAGGAATTCCTCCCCTTTTTCCCGCCGCCGCCAAGCCAGTCCCGGAGCCGAATTGCGGCGCGGCGGGGTTTTTCGCCGTTTGCCTCCCCCTCGGGGGAAGGCAAACGGCGAAAAGCCCCCGCTGCGGACTGGCTTGGCGGTGGCGGGAACATCCCGCCACCGCCAAGCCAGTCCCGGAGCCAAATTGCGGCGCGGCGGGGTTTTTCGCTGTTTGCCTCCCCCAGGGGAAGGCAAACGGCGAAAAACCCCCGCTGCGGACTAGCTTGGCGGTGGCGGGAAGACCCGCCACCGCCAAGCCAGTCCCGGAGCCGAATTGCGGCGCGGCGGGGTTTTTCGCCGTTTGCCTCCCCCAGGGGAAGGCAAACGGCGAAAAGCCCCCGCTGCGGACTGGCTTGGCGGTGGCGGGAACATCCCGCCACCGCCAAGCCAGTCCCGGAGCCGAATTGCGGCGCGGCGGGGTTTTTCGCCGTTTGCCTCCCCCTCAGGGGAAGGCAAACGGCGAAAAGCCCCCGCTGCGGACTGGCTTGGCGGTGGCGGGAAGACCCGCCACCGCCAAGCCAGTCCCGGCAGGCCGCTTCCTCTAGCGCCCGTTTTTAAACGGGCTAAAATCCACTAGTTGTATATAAACTGTATTTGACATCAGAGCAGGGTATTTAGTTTATTTGTGTGGGAAGCATCCTTAAGAAGGCCTCTTAATCTTTCCACAAAGGTAATAACATTATTTTTCTCTAGTAGATACAATGACTTTAATCTGCTCTCTTACGGTAAATCACAACATCATTAGTTGCATATGTGCATCCCTATCCTTTTTCCTCTTGAGGTCTTTGAGGACACAAAGAAGACAAAGGCAGAAGAAGCTGACAGCCAACACTTACACTTACCACAAACTTGACATGAGTCAACAGTGTGATGCAGCAGCTAAAAAAGCCAATGCAATTCTGGGCTGCATCAATAGGAGTATAGCATCTAGATCAGGCATCCCCAAACTGCGACCCTCCAGATGTTTTGGCCTACAACTCCCATGATCCCTAGCTAACAGGACCAGTGGTCGGGGAAGATGGGAATTGTAGTCCAAAACATCTGGAGGGCCGAAGTTTGGGGATGCCTGATCTAGATCAAGGGAAGTAATAGTACCACTGTATTCTGCTCTGGTCAGACCTCACCTGGAGTACTGTGTCCAGTTCTGGGCACCACAGTTCAAGAAGGATACTGAAAAGCTGGAACGTGTCCAGAGGAGGGCAACCAAAATGGTCAAAGGCCTGGAAACGATGCCTTATGAGGAACGGCTTAGGGAGCTGGGTATGTTTAGCCTGGAGAAGAGAAAGTTAAGGGGTGATATGATAGCAATGTTCAAATATATAAAAGAATGTCATATAGAGGAGGGAGAAAGGTTGTTTTCTGCTGCTCCAGAGAAGCGGACACGGAGCAATGGATTCAAATTACAAGAAAGAAGATTCCACCTAAACAATAGGAAGAACTTCCTGACAGTAAGAGCTGTTCGGCAGTGGAATTTGCTACCAAGGAGTGTGGTGGAGTCTCCTCCTTTGGAAGTCTTTAAGGAGAGGCTTGACATGTATATGTCAAGAATGCTTTGATGGGGTTTCCTGCTTGGCAGGGGGTTGGACTGGATGGCCCTTGTGGTCTCTTCCAACTCTATGATTCTATGATTCTACTCCTGGGTTAGTTGTAACAAGGCAGGAAGGCAGGAACTAGCTGAGGACAGATTGTGGTTGGTGGGAGAGTGGCCCATTGGCCAGCCTCCACTGAAAAGTATAGACTTATTCAATTTAACTACTGAGCTGCCACAGGAAGAACTTAACTAGCTTGCTCCTGTGCCTTTAAATAACAGTTTGATGTTTGGAATCAGCAGGCAAAGCTTTGCACAGCACATCTTCCAAAATTGTATACCAAGCTTCTGTATAGCTACAGAGGCCAATTGAAAAGTTGACAACTTTAGAGCAGAGAGAGTGTGAGTCAAGAGCTGGGCCTTATCTTACAATGCGGTTCTTAAAGTCAATGCTCAAACCAGGCACATGTTAGATAAAAAAGCATAGAAGCCCTTCTGCTGAGCCATTACTATATGTGTCATGTATCTTTGGAATTTGAAGCATAAATAAGTTTTATCCTTACCAGTACAGTATTTGCTCGCTGATGCAAACCCACTCAGTTCCCATTATACATTTGTGTATATTCCCTTTCTCAATTTCTCAGAAGTTGGAAGGAGCCATTGGTTTGTTTGTTTTTACACAGAAGTTTTTGTTGGAAAGCATTTTGGAAAGCATACAGTCCATAGCCCACTGTCATAAAAGCTATGCCACTACATATTGTGCCCTGTACTAGATTAAATCAGTTACATCCTTGCATGGGACAGCTGCAAATTTCTGCATTGCAGGGGGCTGGACTAGATGATCCTCAGCGTCCCTTCCAACTCTCTGCTTCCATGAATATCCCATAGCCCAAGCACATAAGGCGATATATTCTAGTGTGGGTGTCAAGTGGAAGGCAGGCTTACACTAGCAGTAATCAACTGGTCCAATGCACTTGTTTGCTGTCAGATGAATGGTACTTAAACACTGATGATGGGATAGCATCTTCCATGGTACCTGAGGGCAGTAGGCAATGGGGGTTTTTGCAGGTGGGGGGAGGATTGAAGGCTATGTATAAAAAAACAAAACAACCCAGCCTTGTCCTGTCCTCCAACAGTGGGAAATGGCTGAGGTGCTTACAAAGAATAGGCCGATGGTTCCTGCTCCACGCCATCTATCATCTGAGGCTGTTGCCTCGCCTTGCCCACTGGTAGGGCCGGCTCCCTCTGCTGCACTTTTCAACCACATCCTCTACAAAAAGCCCACCTAAGTTTTTGAGGTTTTCAGCCTTAGTGTCTCCGCTTTTCTTGGACTCCCCCCACCATGAAGGTGACACCAGATCTCTCCCAAGTGAGATCTGTTTCATCCCCCGTGGCTTGACGTAGCTCAGCCTCGCTCGCGCAGCATTTTGAAGATGTCAGGGGCTAAGCATTTTAATATGGAAACCTCAGAGCGAGTGCCAGACCAAGGGAACAACCCGCTCCTTAGTTAGCTCTGAGGATATTTGGGGTTAAAGCGCTTCCAAGGGAAGCAATCTGCGCCGTTCCGCGGAGACCGAAGCCCATCTCGTTAAATCTTTGGAAAGCGCGCGGGGAGTGGATCTGTTTATTGTCACTTGTGTGGTTGGAAAAACTCTCTCCCGCCTCCCTGGCCCGCTCCTTCCCGCCAGGTGTTGCTTGGCCTCCGGCAGCGTCCTGTCTGCCTGGAAAAGAGACAGCGGAGAGAGAACTCCTTTTCTCTCCCCCCCCCCTCCTCACAAGAGAGTTGGAGGGCTCGTCGAGGGCGCGCGGGAGCGAGCCGACAACAAGCGTGACGCTCGCGCCCGCCGAAAGGGGCGGGAATGTGGGCGAGCCTAGGGGTCAAGGCAGCCGGAGCTGCCGCCTCAGTCCGCCCGCTTCGTGGGATGAGCGGGAAGCAGCCTGGGGGCGGCGGCTGCCATGAACGGACCAGGCGAGAGACGGCGGACGGGAGCGGAGGAAGGAGCTGAGGTAAACAGCCTTCCCGCGCCCAGCGCCCGGCAAACTTCGTTTTTAAGGGCGGCAGCAGCCGAGTGGTCCGGGCGGGAAGGAGCTCTACCCGTGTAACTTGGAAGTCCTCCTCCCGTGTTCCTTGAGGGGCTTGTTCCCGAGTCAGTGTGTTAAGGGGAGGCTCCCCGCCCCGGTCTTTGAGGGCTGCAAGTGAGCACGCTACTTGGCTCCTCTTGCTCACAGGTGGCGGGATCCAGCTCCCTCGGTTAGAGCGGGATGCTGAGAATGCCGAGGTGGTCAGTTCGATCCCGGTGTGGGGCAGCTATTGCAGGGGATTGGGCTGGATGATCCTCGGGGTCCCTCCCTTCTAACGCGATGATTCTATGACGCTCAACTTTGCACGAGCGCGCGTGTGAATTAAAACTCCCTGATGGCCACCGGATTGCAGCCTCTTATCTGAGACTAAAAGCTCCAGTGGTGCTGAGAATTAGCTCAGTGGCAGAGCGAGCCCGCCTTGGGACAGCTGCGGGCAGGATCGACTGCATTGCAGAGGGCTGGGCTGGATGACCCTTGGGGTCCTTTCCAGCTCTGCCATTCTGTGATCTGCTTTGCGTGCACGGAGAGCTTGCCAGTCGGTGCAGGCAACACCAGATGGATCAATGGTCTGGCTCGGGAAAGGCTCCTGTAGGGCTGCTTTGTGAGAGATGCAGAACACTGTCTCTGCACATTAGTGGTTGCCACTTCTCCTTTTTCTCGTCCCCATTTCCCACCCGCAAACCCAGTTAATTTCTCTCTGCCCCCAACCAGTTTCCTTTCCCCATAACTTATTGCCATCTGTTCTTCGATAACGTACTACGTTTCTCAACATCATGATCTTTCCATGGTTAATCGCTCTCTCATCAGCCCTGTTCCTTCCCCACTGTTCATCTCACTTCTTCATTACTTACCTTTTTCCAGTTCACCAGGCATCTCTCCATAACTTCTGTATAGCCTAGTTACACCTTTCTTCGCACGACACAACCACAGGATTGCTGCAATACGAGTCATCTGGTGCATTCCGAATTCCTTACTCCCCCCCAACACTCCTACCTTTCAAATTCCTCATCTCCTCAGAATTATGCCCCTTCTTTTCCCTTTCTTCTTATCCTCCCTTTCCTCTCTCCATACTAAATGATTCCTATCGATCCTTCACTCCCTCATCAGTAACTGCCCATCGCTTTAGTCTCCAGTTACACCTATTGTCTTGTGGTATGTATTAGTTTTTGAAATATTCCGAATCCTGTAAATTGAGTTGATACTGCATCAGATTTCTTTCTTGAGGTTGCAATCCTGAGCCCACTTACCTGGGAGTAAGCGCCATTGATTACTTTGGGATTTACTTGTGAGAAAGCTTTCACAAGATTGCTCTTTTCTGGCCACATCAGTTTGGCTGGTATTGGTGCATACCTTCTAAGTAACCTGTCTGGCTGGTGGAATAGCAGCTTTGAATATTGCTGATGTTAAAAGTGTGGCACTTAATGTAACAACTTCATGGTGAGTACTGACACATTTTCCCCCTTTTTTACTTTGAAGCACTGGTTATGTGTAATTCAGTGGCGCTGTGTCCAGAAATAAGAATGTCTGTTGAATGGCATACCATGGAGCTTCTTAAAATAATGGGTGTCTTGCAGCCTGATTGTGTATGTGTATGGCAAATGGCACAAAACAAAGGGTGTCCTTGAAAACGATAATAGGAGAAGCTTTTGAAGCTCCTATATAGCCAGATCAAATGAGAAACAATCTATATTTCAAGAAAGGTAACCTGTGTAACTCATCCACAGACTTCACAAGTGATACGTTTTATACAGAAGCAATCCCGGCATAATTACTATTTTTATGTTGCTGCTTTACTTGCATTTAATTGTTTAAGGTTGCATGCTTGCATACTTCAATTTATAATCCCCCATAAGTTGAAATGCTAGAAACAAAACATTTCCCCCCCTCCTTATCTGTAGGCTGAAAGTTCTCTGTGCTAAGAAGCGCACCACTGCGTTCAGGACAGTGCCTGATATGTTCTTGGAGAGAAATAAATGCTTAGTACTAAGTGTATTTGTATCAGAACTCTCCCACTACTGAATTGGCAAACTTGCACCTGAATTATATAATTTCCATGGATGTTGGCACTCCTAATCAAAGCATGTTGAGGCTTGCGTATTGTCGTGCTTATCTCCTGGAAGTCCTACTCTTAAACTGACCTAATCAAAGAGGAAACATGTATATTGTAATCATTATGGCTCAGAAGGGGAGCTAATTAGTCAGAATCTACTCAGCTGATTGATCTTACTATTTAAATATAGATAGCACCAGCTCTTCACCAGCAATTTATAGCTTAAAATTCAGAAAGTTGAATACCATTGCTTTATTTTGCAAGGAATTATCAGGGAGTGCATTGAGTATGTGGGCTGAGAAATGAGGAATGAATGATTGTGCAAATGGCCAGTCAACTCATCAATGAGATTCTCCTGGGTCACTTATGCACGACAATCCTCGCCCAGCATTACCATGGGGTTTCTGTGTTTTCATTGTGTATTTTATTATTTTAAAATTACAGTAAATACTAAAATTGATATGTGTGTGTGTATCTTACAGCTGATTTCATTTTAAAAAGAATTGAATCAATCAGTTATATTCCATATAGTACAGTTACCCCAAGGGGAATTTGAGGAGCAAGTTTTATTAATTAATTTATTAATTTGGCATCATTCTCTCCATTTCCCTACAAATGTAGAGCATGGTGTTTTCTCTTTCTCCTGCTTTTATAAATGCTTTTGAAAAGCACATATATTTCGCAGTACCTACTCAGACCCTTAAATAGGCTCTAGGATATCAATTTGATCTACAGTACTGTGCTTTTACCTCTGTTTCCCAGAAGTTTTATTGGTGGATGAGGAGCGGGGTGTTGTGGTGGATGACTTCTTTTTTAAGCAAATTCTTTCCCTGTGGGAATGGTTGCTGTGATAGTATTCTAATCCCCTTCATCTCCCAAGGCAGTGTATAATGTTATACCGGTAGGTATTGGGTGCCAGAGTTTGTGGGTGCAAGGCACCCATGCTCCCTAGATTTAGTAAATGTTAGAATTTAACAAAAGAAGGTGGCAGATGTTTGATTTAGCAGTGCTAAAAGACAGGCTAAATGAGTTTCCCCCACTGATCAGGAGATAACTTGGCAGTAGAGTCATCATGTAAAACAGAAGGAAGATAATGGGTGTTTAACTCTCTGCCAAAGAGGGGTGGAAACCTTTCTTCAGCTTTGTGTTAGTGGGCAGGGAAAAGAAAGGGTTCAGGATTTCAGTTTGCTTGATGTAGGCAGGGGAGAAATCCTTTCAGTCTGATAGCTGCAACATAAACCATATATCATAAAGGCACCACAGTCTCCACTGTGCCCCATAGTCCAAAAGGAAACACAGACCCTGGATAAAGTGAGTCTGCAACCCCTGGAATCCCACACCACTTGTGGAGATTGGGGTGACGTGTAACAATATAGTATGATACCTCTTGCATGGTTATTTGGTGAATGGAGGCTCTAAAAGCATCTTATGAAGGGACTGTGTAAATACAACTGTATGTATGTGATGTAGTCTACTGGAAAGGTAATGCACATGCACAAAGGCAAATCATGCACATTCTCTCATTTGTTCACACCTTCATGTGTAGGATGCACACTAAGCACTGCATAAACCACGTTAAGTATCTCCAGAGGCTGTGTTTGCCTTTAAGGTGCCCAAGGCTCGTTGAATGTTTTGCTGCAAAAGCCTACAAACTTATTGTGGCATAAGCTTTCATGGACTCAAGCCCACCTCATGCATCTGTGGGCTTAGGTGCACAACAAATTATGCCATAATAAATAGGTTAGTCTTTAAGGTGCCACAGGACTCATTGATTGATCAAGTTAAGTGTGGAACCATCTGTGTGGTGGGAGAGACAGCATGGCACGTTTTGTTCCGTTGCATCCACAGGAAACCTGAGGAATAGAATACCTCTACTCAATCGACATGTCATATATGTTTTTGCCATGGGTAAGCAGGTTAATTGTTACTGGTAGGAGTTTCGAACACTGTGAATTATTATGAAAGCTTCAATATAAACATGTGTCCAGTACGCAAAACTTTCACTTGGCCAGTAGGGTCATCCTTATGATCTAGTTTCAGCTCCTAGATTAGCTGAATTATTTAGACCTGCCACTTTACTGCATGTATTAAACAATCCACTTATGCCTCAGCAGATGTATTTCAATGTATTGTTTAAGCTAAGATTAAGTCCTAGTTTTATACCCTGAGAGATCATACATATAAATATAAATAAGAAATACATCAGTTTCTTGGGATCCAGTCAAAGCAGAACATGCTCACATACGCTAATTCTTCAAGGAACCCTTGGCTATTCAATATGTGTACTACAAATGCAGTAGAATGCATTGATTTGGTCACTCCAATATATCAGCACACCATTATTTATATGGAAATAGTTTTTTATTCTATTTCCCCTGTCTCTATATTCTCAATATATGTTGGTCTTTGAGCAGCACGCACAGCCCAAAGTTTCCCAAATACTGATTTCTGCCAACTAAGAGTAAATTTTTTGAAAAGTCTCATCCAGCTGCTGTCCATGAAGATACCATCTTGTTGAACACACATTAACTGTTGAACCCATTTAGTCATAATACAAGCTGGGTTCAATCATCACTACGAACAATTCAAGTATAGTTTTGAGGCTCATGGTAATTTTTTGCAAGATGAAAAGCGTGGTGAAATTCTTCTAATTGTATAGAAGAATTGTATTTCACCTTTAAAGTGTTTCAGATTGTTTTCAATTTACATTTTCAAACACCTTATGATTTACTTAACTTAACATAAGCTTGCAAACATGGTTATGCAGGGATGGATCCAGACTTGCCCTTTGGTGATTGCAAGGGCTTCTTCTGTTCATTGGAAAGGATGCACAAGCTCCTGGTGGATGAAGGAGACGTTTATATCAATTTTGGCAACTTTCCACCTGCAGCTCTGCACATCACTTCCCACCCTGCCCCCAAACTTCCGGAACAGATTTTTGGGAATTGCAGGGGATGCAAAGAGGAGGAGGGACTGGAACATGACCTCCATGCTTCCTCCAACAGGTGGTGTTTTGTGAGTTGGGGATTCAGCCCAAATTGTAAGTATGATAATATTGCTAAGCACTTCTCCGACTAGTAGTAAGTCCAAGGGTAATGCTACAGAGTTTTGTTTTGCCTGGAGGAAAGAGAACACTGTAGACTTAGGTTATCTTTGTATTACTTATTTTATTTACAAAGGTGAACAGGTCATAGTAAAAGTAAATACAATCATTCAGCTACTGATCTTGCATCAGAATCCCAAAGCCAGCAGTGTTTGCCCACTTCTCTCAAAAACTACTGCTAGTCCAGCTAAGCTCACAGTTATAAACCTCATATATCTTCCTTTGCATTCAGAGTCATACAGCAAAGACTCCTATTGGCCTCCCTGTCACTTTCCAAATTTGGAAGGATTCCCAAGACTGGAAACAAATTCCAGCCAAGAATCTTCTCATTTGTGCCTGACTGATGTGTGACCAATCTTGTGAGACAAAACCATCAGACAGATGTATTCATGATGAGACAGTTAAACATATAGAAAAGTAAGCTACAGTTATGTATCTTACTTCTCCATATGTTCCTGGTTTCGACTTCTATTACCTGATTGCTCATTTAAATAGAGTTTTGTGGGTTGTTTTTTAAATGCCACAGATTAGGTTCAGGATAGTTTTTCTTTTTAAAGCAAGCTAAAAGGTTTACTTGTATAAGCAGACTCTGCATTAGTGAAGTGTGACTATTTGGGAAAAATGAAATATACATTAGATAGCATACAAGTGGGACCTGCAACAAAATGTTGTAGCAGGGTGGACTGCTGCTGTCCAGGATTCTAGCCACTCCACTCTATTCCACCTGCCTCTGGTTTCCTGTTTCCCCCTCCAAAAGTAAGCTTTTCATGGTCACTGTCCACACTTGGTCACCAGTGAATTGTTTTTAGGAGGTTCCACCCATAGGTTTTTATTTAGAGAGGATGATGATGACAACGATGATGATTAGCAAACTTTGGGTACTTCTTTATTGTGTGTGGATAGGGCCCTTTTGGCCACACAAGCAACATCAACCACAGCTTGAATATCAGCAGTAGAAAGAATGATTGGCAAAAACAGAATGGAAGATACAGAAACTAGGTATTCAAGTTGTAGAAATCCCATTGCAGAAGAATAGCACATGGAGGCTTACTTATATGGGCTAAATTATTTAGTTGAAGGATGAGAGCTTTCAGATATATTGCTGTATACTTTTTGGAAAAAGGAAATGCCCTTTAGTAGTAAATTCTGTTCCTACTTAAGTATTTCTCAACTTTGGTTTCAAGATTTCAAATGTGACACATGCTTTGTTTATATGTGTCTCAGTTGCTGCCTCCACCCTTGCTCAACCCTTTATTTTTTCACTGTTTCGTTGGCATTAGAGCCTATCTATGCACAAAACCCTAAATGTATATAATACTCCATATGTGTGACCCATGTAATTCCAAATTATGCACAGGTTCCACTGCAAATTACCATGTGAATGTGTGGAGGACAGGGCTAGTGAATACAACTTGCTTTTCTTTTTCTGTGCATCCCCCCCCCCCGACTGTCTGAACAGTGGGATTTACTTCAAGGTAAGTGTGCATGGGGTTGCAGCCATAATTAGTTAGTTAGGTGCCCTGAAATACTGTGCCACATCACACCTCAAAAGAGTTGTGCAAATGCAATGACTATTGCATAAAGGTTGGAGTTTTTGCAGTGTATGTCAGCTGAGTTGAGCAATATATTGCCATTTCCTACATTTTAAATAGTTTTTTTTTAAATTTAATGTCTTACAGATGCCTGGTGTTTTCCTGATATGTTTTGAATGCTGAGTTTGCCTTTCTAACAATGAACAGTTCAAAACCATCAGCGTTGCTTGGAACTGGTGTATTCTCCAATACTACCTGTCCCACGGAAAAGAAGATCTCTGTGTTTTTTTCCGTCATCTTCATGACAGTGGGGATTCTATCCAACAGCCTTGCAATAGCAATTCTCATGAAGGCGTACCAGAGGTTCAGACAGAAATCAAAAGCATCTTTTTTGCTTTTGGCTAGTGGCTTGGTTATCACAGACCTGTTGGGCCACCTCATCAATGGAACCATTGCAGTATTTGTATATGCCTCTGACAAAGACTGGATTCGATTTAACCAGTCAAATGTTCTCTGCAGCGTTTTTGGCATCTGCATGGTGTTCTTTGGACTATGTCCCCTTTTTCTGGGCAGTGTGATGGCTGTTGAACGCTGCATTGGAGTCACCAAGCCAATATTTCATTCAACAAAAATGACTTCTAAACATGTAAAGATTATGTTGACTATGGTATGTCTCTTTGCCATTTTCATAGCTTTACTGCCTATACTTCAGCTAAGACCCTATCAAATCCAGGCATCAAGGACCTGGTGTTTCTATAAAACTGAGCACATTGAAGACTGGGAAGACAGATTTTACCTCCTACTTTTTTCATGCTTGGGTTTACTGGCCCTTGTTATTTCATTTTTGTGCAATGCTGTCACAGGGATTACACTTCTAAGAGTCAAATTTAAAAGTCAACATAGACAAGGCAGATCTCACCATTTTGAAATGATCATTCAGCTCTTGGCTATTATGTGTGTCTCCTGCATTTGCTGGAGTCCATTCCTGGTAAGAGGTTAATTATTTTGCCAGTTTTTAAAATGCATGTTTAATGTATGGTGTTTCTCATTTTTAGCCACACATTTTATTAAAATGCATAATGGACAACAGAAATGGATGCTCCTTATATTAGAACTCACATTATTGTTTTCAGTAACATAGTCCTAGTGGAATGCAGGTCTTTGTATTTGTAATTACCATACAGTTTTCACTATGAACCTGATATAGCCCAAATTAATGATTTTTAGATCCCATTGTATGTGGTGTAAAAGTTCTTCTTTGACTAGATTGCATTTGCTATGTATGTCTTTGAGATCACTTTGTGCAATGCCTTAGGACAGGCATAGGCAAACTCAGGCCCTCCAGATGTTTTGGAACTACAGTTCCCATTATCCCTAGCTAACAGGACCAGTGGTCAGGGATGATGGGAATTGTAGTCTCAAAACATCTGGAGGGCCGGAGTTTTCCTATGCAGGGGAATGGAATGGGATTGCACACATTGTCTCTGGCCAAACCTACTCATGCTCATTTGAATAGTGGGAGAGGCCATCCATCATGCAGCTGTTTGTGTTAGGCTTCACTTCATCTTGCTTTTTCAGTTGTATTCCAAGAGGCTGTACTACAAAGTTCAAATGAATATAGATCGGGTGTGGGTTCTGCTGCCAGAGTCTCATCCCACTGCAGTGTGTTCTCTCAAAGCAGACAATGTCTCAAAAGGGTGTTAAAGACTAAATGTCAAACAGCTGCAAAAGTCTGTGGATTGCATGCCTGCTATATTTATTACCGCTGAAGTTTTTGGCAAAAAGAAAACTAGTAAAATACATAGGTACAATAGAAAAGGTCAGTGCACATTAAAATAAACAACTTGGTTATAGGACTGCATCACTGGGTAGACTAGCATCAGATCGGCAATATTTTTTTCAGATGAAAATACTGTATTTAAAGGGATCCAAGAAATAAAAGTACCTGCAGAATGCACAAAAACATAGAGACTGATATTGTAGCAATGCAGTAAGTTAAAGTTGTGTGAATAGTTTGGTAATCCATATCACTGTGACTAAAGCAGAATGGTGTGAGAATGCATAATGGGACTGATTACAATGTTTATTTATAGAGTGCCTTCATTTACTTTTTTTTGTATACGTGTGAGTGATAGACAGATATTTGTTGTTGTTGTTTAATTGTTTAGTCATGTCCGACTTCGTGACCCTATGGACCAGAGCACGCCAGGCACCCCTGTCTTCCACTGCCTCCCGCAGTTTGGTCAGACTCATTTTGGTGGCTTTGAGAACACTGTCCAACCATCTCATCCTCTGTCGTCCCCTTCTCCCATCTTTCCCAACATCAGGGTCTTTTCCAGGGAGTCTTCTCCTCTCATGAGGTGGCCAAAGTACTGGAGCCTCATCCTCAGGATCTGTCCCTCCAGTGAGCACTCAGGGCTGACCTCCCTAAGAATGGATAGGTTTGATCCTCCCACAGTCCATGGGACTCTCAAGAGTCTCCTCCAGACGGATATAGGTTGCATTATTATACTCTTTATTTATGTGTGTGAAATTTGCAATATAATTCCAATACTTTAGTGCTTCCTGGTTGTTGCAGAAACCCAGCTTTTACTTATTCCTATCAAATTTAGCTGTGCTTTACAGTGCTGGACTGTCAGCAAGAGGAAGACAACCATAGTCAAATCTAATTTACAAATATTCATGTTGTGTACCTGGCTTGGGAATGGTATAAGCAGGATCAAGAGGGACGCAAAAATTAGGCAGATATGAAAAAGGTCTCCTCTTATTATAGTTCAAAGAAGAAGCATTTCATTAATTACAGTGTACATTCAACAAGAGATCAAAATGAAGCTAAGGCTGGGAACAAAACAATGAATGTGATGTAATAGAAGCCTGTTTTTCATTTAGCTATGCGTATTTCTCCTGGAATGCTATGGTCTGAGTTAATATGCACTAGTCACCTCTTCTTTGTCTCTCTTTTTCTTGAACTGATTCCAATTTTTCTGAACTGATTCTGAAAAGAGACAGTAGATAGTCTTAAGGATTAGAGTTTAACCATTATATGAGACTTTTTTTTTTTAAAAAAAGGTGAAATTTAGCATAATAGGATGGATTCTGTTCAAGCAACTTCTTACACACTGGCTTTAAGTGAGGCTTCCGTGCCTCCTTTCATATGCAAAATGAAAATAGCTGTAATATATCACACAGGTTATACAAAAATAAAGCAGCTATCCTAATTTAGTGGGACTCATTTTTTTTTAAAGTTGTATTTGATTTTATAAAGAGAGATACAAAGATTATTCTCAAATACATTCCCCCCTCCAAACTAAGATAAGAACATAGATTGAGAGGAGGAAAGGAAAAGAAAAAGAAAGAGAAAAAGAAGGAAAAGAGAGAGACAGAAGCATTAAAAGAAAAGAAAGTTAAGAAACTAAAGAATTTCCGAATCTTTGTCAGATATATATATATATATATATATATATATATATATATATATATATATATATATAAACATGTGACATATTTTCACTTTCCAAGCTATCAGTGAACTGGAATTATGAAACTGGGAATGTAAAAAGTAAACTTCAGTGCTGGGCTAAAGTTTTCAGTCCAGACATTTTCATTACATTTGAGGGAGGGTTAAACAACACCCAAAGTTTGTTTGTACCTATTGGCTTGTTGTCCCTGGCCACGTTATAAGACTTAACTGGGGTGAGCCAGCTGGGATTAACCACCGTTTAGAGTTCAGGCAAGATGCTACTGGTAAATCTATTTTAAGAAGAAAGGGAGGCTTCCCAATCTCTTCATTGTAGCTGCACCAGAGGGGGAGGTGGGAAGGGGGAAAATGTGTGAGACTGAAATTTAGTGATATACCCAAACACAGCTAATGCCATAAGCATTACAGGGGCACATTGCTATTTTCCTGCAGAAACCTGAGTACAAATATTTAGGGTAAGAATTACTAATTACATTATATTTACAATGTCAAACTGTTTTTAGAAAGACTGCAAGTGGGATGTTATAGATTGAGGCATCTGGAAAAACACCTTGCTTTTAAAAGACAAGCTGGAGATTAAAATTTATGACCCTGTTAAATTGAAATACAATGGGCCCAAGAGGGATTCTGGAACCTCTACAGAATGGATGTGTCCAATACTCTGACTGTCTGCCGTACATAATTGGCGCACAGCTTTAAAAGCTTCTATTAAATTTAACTGGGCTTCCAAGTAAATGAGCTGAAAGCTATGAAACCTGTTGTATACAGTTCAGTGTTGTTTATCTTTCCCTTCTACTCACCCCAAAAGTGAAGGCAACTGGCAACTGCATTCTTCCTTTCCCAAAAGAAATTACCATAATATTTTAGTTCCCTGTGTGTCACAACCAAAGAGGCAAGACTCAAAAAGAACTGGGCTATGTTTGTTCATATATTAAACTGAAAATAGATGTAGGCAGAGAAACCGAGATGTGGGGTCCAACTAATAACAAAACCTTGCATAGGCCAAGGATAGTTCTTCCTCTATTGCCTCCCCACTTTCAGGTGAGGTCCCCCAACTCCAAGCATGGATTACAGGTTCACACAAATGTGCTCCATAACCATGGCAGCAGGTCCCACAGCTCTGAATGTGGTTCTTGAGACCACACCCTTCCTCTTTAATGGTGCCTAAGAGTGCTCACCAAACCTTAACTACATCATAATTTATTGCATCTACCGGTACCTGCCAGTGTGGCCAATTAACTTATTTAATGACTCCCCCCCCCCACTAAGTACACCCACCACGTCTTGACAGTAGATAAAAAAAGCCCACCAGCTCGGCCAATCAGCTGATGAGCAAAGAAAATCCTGCTTGGTTCCACAAAAGGTGACCAGCAAAAGCAAGCATTGCCTGTTGGGTGGGGAGGGTGAGTGGTCTGCTGAACTAAGAGGCCTGGAGGGCAGGGGTTAAATAGCCCTCACATCAATCCTGCCCCCTCCCCAGTATTGCTGCAGTGCTGATCTGTATGCTGAAGCTGCTTGCCAGTTCCCTTCATTTCCTGAGCGGCTGCAAAAGCTTATCAGTGCCACAACTGCTTAGGGTCACGACAGGCATGGGATTCTTCCGACCCAAGTACGACATCACCCTAACAATTTGATTCTCCAGGATCAAAGAGAACCAAGACAGCTATGAACAAAATTTCAGTGATCTATGGTGTTAGAAGTTGTGGAATTCTGTACAGCATAAGCAGTTGCTGTTTTTCTTTTGGAAGCTGTTCACATATTACATTTTGCAGATAGTCCTTTCTGTATATATATTAAATTAGAAGAACTGGCAGATCTGCCTTGCTATGAAATCGGACTGGTTATTTTTCAAGGCCTGTCCTCATGTATTCACAATTAACAAATTATTTTTATTGCACATGGAGTCATGGGGATGATGACTCTTCAGTCTGCAAGGCTTATTGTGCGAACTGGTTCTTAATTTCAGTTCAATTTATTTTGATGGTGATGGACTTTAGTAATGCATATACCTAAGCAGCTTTCTATATGATGCTAGAATGCTTAACATTTGGGCTATGGTGGCAGCTGTCGTCTTTACTTACTTATGGCTACAAACTACAAATCACTGCAACTTGCTTCATCCTGTTGATTTCAAAGGGGATTAAACTTGTTAAAAACAAATTCTCATTTTAAGCAGTTTGAAATTCATAGTCTGTATCCTCCTTGGATGGCTATGACAGGCTTATTTTGAGCACATGAAAATGATAATCTAGATTTATGCCCATAAATACTTGTGATTGCAAACTCACACACACACCTGCATAAATCTATAGAGGATTGTGACCCTATTTGTATTTTTCTTTTGGAAGTTATTATCTTGAATTGTGAGTCACATTTGCTTTATTTCAAACAACCCAAAAGGCACCACACCATTTTCCTGTACACCGTTGCTGTATTACTTTAACTTTAGTTGGAGAGTAATGAGGTGCGTGTCGACAATGAAAATAAAAATATTGTCAAAAGTTATTGAGAATTCAGCATTACTGAACCGAAGGAGACTAGACCATATTAGAAATAGGAACTTTTGTGCTGGATGATAACACACCATAACTTCAAATAATCTTTTGTCAGGAAAATCGAATCAGTGAGAGGCAAATAATTCAGTGTTTAGGAACCAAGGAGTCCAAGAGGAAAGAATGCCCTCTAAGTCTTTTTACAATTCCAACCATGCACTATTATTAGTTTTCTCTATGGATATAACTGCATGCAGGAATATTTTGGTGATATGCACATTGTTTGAGTAACAAGGTTCGTTTAGGTTCTTTCCTGCTTCCTAAGTATAGTACGCTTTGCAAGTTGTTCCACCTAGGGTAGGATTTGCTGACTTCTCTTGATGGGTTCATGAGCAAAGTAGCTGATGCAGTTACTGAGTGTAGGTGCAGGGAGATCTGCAGAAATCATTTTTCAGTTTTCATGTATTGCACTTTTTAAACATGTCTGTGGAGCTCATTGGAAATAAGCATCAGCACAGTTGGTGGGATGTAGGTTGTGTGGAAAGGGGAGTAGTGAAATTAGTAGTGTTTGATCCACTCAATAAAAAAGCAGTCCATGCATCTGCTCTCAAGTGGAGTGGTTTGGGGCCATATTTTTCAGAAGTTATAGGATTATCCCTGGTTTGGGGAAATTGAATTTACAGCCTAGGAGCTGTTTGAGGGGGGTGCCACATGGACAGCACTACTTAAAATGGAAACACAAATACACAGTAAACTCAGATGTAGACAAACCCTTAGAGGCTTCACGTAGGAACACAGAACGCTAGCAGTAGCTCAGTGCTGTTAACATTGACAGGCAGCAGCTCTTCGGGCTTCACAGAGTTTACCAAGCTCAGATAGAAATAGGGTCACTGAAGAGCTATCTATAAAAATGAATTGTATCATTAACCAAACCACTTAAAAGGAAGCAGAAACCTCTATGGCAACCCTGAGTCTGTTGATAGTCACAAAAGGGACTTTTATTAAATGATACATTTTTTTTACCTCCTTGAAACCTGGTTTGTTGTACTTATTTTCTCTCACTTGCTTATATAGCTACCTGTTCTTGACAACATGGCACACATGGGTTGAACTCATGAACATAGCCTTTTTCCTATCCTGGGAAGAATGGGTGGGGAAAGGCCAAGCAGAATTGCAATCTTGCCTTTAGCACACATTGGTTGGTGATTTTGTACAATGAAGGTTAGTGAATCAAACTAACGTCTATAATAAATGATGTAATCTCCAATGATAAGAAATAGAACCCGGTGAAGCTTGCACATTACAATAGTAGACAAGTCAGAAAGATCCGGGTTCTATGTTTTTGCTTTTCTGTTAATGTTGACATGCTAATGTGACAATAATGCCAATGCTGATAAAACTTTTTTTGAAAGGGGAATCAAGATTTAAAGCTGAACTCTTGGGGTCTTCTGCTGCTGGCCAGCTTATTAGGGGTGCATAGCAGAATTGAAAATGTACCTATCAGTGGTCTTCTGCTGCTTAGGATGAGCACAGCAGTGATGTTTTCAATACTTTCTCCTTAACCACAAGGGTGTTAGACATTCACTATGATTTTCAAATTAAAAGCAGAGTTCAATGAACTCCAAACAGATGTCTTCCGGCTAAGATATTTTTTAAAAATGCTTTGTGTACCATCATGTTGTCTGGCAACTTCAAATCCACGCGTCTAGGTTTTAAAACAAAACAGAAATGAATTTCAAAACAATGTTATATGAACTCATTGTCAAATGTTGTTACTCTTATTTAACATTTTGGTATTCTTTCTTTTGACTGTGAAGTCATTGGGAATGACATTCATTTTTAATATGCTATCTGTGTAGGATAAGAGTAAAATGGGGTTTCAGCTGAAGGATTCATTTAAAATAGAGGTCCTAAGCAAGTCTTATTTCGATGTTTTGTTGAAATCAGAAGGTCTCCCCAGTAAATGTGTGTTAGGTATATTTTATATTGATTCATTTCCAGTTATGGGATTGTTGTATCTGTCTATGTAAACCACACTCCAATCACTGCTGGCCATCAGTTGAAGGAAATGTAGTTACCACCCACTCAAAGAGGTCCATGAATTGAGATTTGTGCATGTGTTTGGTGGCTTAGTTCTTGGAACTGGATTTCATATCTTGTCATGTTGTAATTCCGAAAGGTTCTCTTCCAGATTTCATATGTGAGCTGATTTATTTTCTTGTGTTATTTTTAAATGTCACATGCAGAATTCCATAATGTTTATAATAGTACTGTTTTGTTATCTAAACAGCCCTGTTCCTATTCTATTTCTCTTTGCCACTGATCTGTTAAAAGCAGTTTTATTTCACAATATGGTTCCATCTGACTCATTTTTGGGGGCAACTGAGACCTCCATTTGTAGGAAGATTGGAGAGCTCATTGACTAATACTTTAGTGTTTTGGTGTTTTTTTTTTCATGGGAGATATTCCAGGAACAAAGTTAAGAGAATGAAAATGCCCCAAAGTCACAAATAATGGAGATTTTCTATTTCTTTTGAATTCTGTATAGAAAATATAATCAGAAGAAGAAGAAGAAACCTTCTCATTACAAGTCTTTTCTTACTTTGTTATTTTGAAGTGTCCCAAGAGCTCTTGTGCATCAGCAGTTATTTAGTTGGGATTGCAGAGAGAGAAAGAGAGAGAGAGAGAGAGAGAGAGAGAGAGAGAGAATATAATGTGGTGGTGGAATGGAAAAGAATGCATTTGAGGAAAGATCTTATTCAACTATTCAAGGTTGCTCTTTTGTGAGAGGACCTATTTTTTAAAAAGGGAAAAAACCCATTAATTTGAGATGAGAAAACCCCAAAAGTAATTACTATTATCATTTCTACTGTGTGGTTTAGATTAATATTTCTAACAAAAACCTAATTATGTGCTACCTATTAGGAAGTGAACTTTATTTCTGACCAAAGGAGGGAATCTTTTATGTCAAAACTCTGCAGGGTCTGACACTTTCTCCTTGTGGTTTTCAATGATTACTATCACTCATGTTCTCATATTACTTTTTCACACCTTGTTGCTTCCCAACTTTTTAGAAAAAGAGAAATAGTCCCATTTGTTGTTGTTAATAATTCCTAGTCTTATTGTACTTGGAATACATTTCCTAACAGAAGGATAATTTCTTTACAATTCTTAATAATGGATAATTTGGCATTAGTTCTGGAACTATTTTTTTTGGTATGGTCCTGGCTTGTCAATATCGGATGACTTTGGACTAGTAATAATTGTAAATCAGGTGACTTACTAGTTCATTCCCCCCCTTTCTCTTCTTAAACTATAAATGACTGTGGATAGGTAGACTGGGCTGAGATTCATTGGCTTCTGAGCTCGACCATAATTTTTACTCTGCTAGTTTATTGCTCTGCTAGGTAGGATTGCACCCTAAATAAGTGTTACCTGATGGGCATAAGTATTCCACTAGTGCCAAATAATTCATCCCCTGCCTCATGGGATTTCTCAGTCACTGAAATGAAGGTTAGGATGTTGTCTGAGTAGGTTTACATTATTTTCCTAGGTCAAACTTTCTTTCACCGGATTGTGTAATCTGAAAGAATGTAAATTGGATAATTTATACTATTTCTCCTCAGAGGGTAGAAATGTTAAATTATGCTATTTTATTGAGACAATTAAAATGCTAACTATATTTCCACCAGTAATTTTAGATAGCCAGTGGAGCAAAATAGTTGATTTTTCTGCAAGTGCCTGCACATGAGGACGAAATAAAATTGCACAATTTTTTTTGCACTTCCCAATTATAAATTTAGCAGCATGCTACAACTGGTCTATATACAACTGAAAGTTAACCAGTAGAAATATATTATTACTGTAGTTTCTTGCCATTGCTAGTTAGCTCTCCCTGCACTAGGAAGTAAAAACTGAATGGAAGAAACATGAGTAACATACTGTTTATATGAGTTTTGTGTATTAGTTGCACTAAGGCATGCCTCTGGTGGGAAGACACATGACTTATTCCCATCTATGAATATTTGGAGGATCTATATTTGGGATAGTGGGAAATGAGAAGTCCAGTTTCGGACAATGTTGTAGCCTTAGTTCTGGGTATTGCAAATTAGCTATTTGCCGAAAGGGTTGTAAGGACTCTATCTCTTGTTAGCTTTCCCTTCCAGGTTGAGCGCTTCCAGATTATTTTGTTCGTTTGTTCATGTGTTCACCAAAATGACTTGAAATTATGAAGACTAGGGTAGTGGGATTTTGCTTTACTGTTCCAGTTGTGCTTTTTTTGTAATTAACATTCCTGGTTAATTGAAGGCTTCCAGGCTTTGTTACAGTGTTCTCTGAAGGGAAGAGCGAAGGGGTTGTGTGTATGCAGGCACAAGGTTGTTCGTATTTTGGATGATACTACTTAGTATCAAATAGTGTAGAAAAATGCTAAGGTTACTATTCTATTCTATTCTGTTTCTATTCTTGTGCCAATAAGCTACATTGTGACTGGACCCAGGAGTAAAGAAGTAAGACACAAGGGATGGGTTTGAAATACAGTGGTACCTCGTGTTACGTTCTTAATCTGTTCCGGAGGTCCGATCATAACCAGAAACTGCTCATAACATGAGGTGTGCTTTCACTAATGGTGCCTCCCACTGCCGCCGCACCACCAAAGCACGACTTCCGCTTGCATCCCGGGGCAAAGTTTGCAACAAGGGGCATCTACTTCTGGGTTAGTGGAGCACATAACCCGAAGCATTCGTAAGGGGGACGGTACGTAACACGAGGTACCACTGTATGGTGTAGGAGTGTGCAATTAGAATTTGGGAGACTAGGGTTCAAATACCCTCTTGGCCATGAAGCTCACTGCCTCTCAGACTAATCTGAGCGTTTTATCCCTACAGAGTTGTGGGAATTAAATGGGATTTGAGAGAACCATGTACTGTATTCCACCTTGAGCTCCTTGGAGAAAATGGTGTGATATAAATACAGCCATACCTTGGTTCTCAAACAGAATGCCAAGGTGCAGCTTCCGATTAGCTGCAGGAGCGTCCTGCAGCCAATCAGAAGCTGCGGAAGTTGCATTGGACGTTCGGCATCCATAAATCATTCGAAAACCAGAACACTCACTTCCAGGTTTCGATCGTTTGGGAGCCAAAGCATTTGAGATCCAAGGTATGACTGTACAATGAATAGGTAGGGCCACATTTCATTTAAACTACATCTGCAGCAGAAATGAGAGGTCTGGCAGGTGGCAACATGAGAATGGGCCTTTTCTGCAGTGGCTCCCCATCTGTGGTATGCTCTTCCCAGCGAGGTGTGGTTGGTGCCTTCATTATATATCTTCAGGTGCCAGGTGAAAATGTTTCTGTATAACCAGGTCTTGTCTGATTAACATTCTATGTCATTTTAAATGTGTTTGTGAGAGGGTGTGGGAGCTATTGGTTTGTTTTTTTTAACGTATTTTATGTCCTCATTTTGTGTTTTTATAATGTGATCTTCAAATGAAGGGCAGTATACAGATTTAATAAATAAATAAAGAGAAGATTGGGAACCTAACTTAATTTCAACCTTGGGGAGCCAAGCTGTGCCCTTCCAAGGCATATGTTATATATAGCATAGACCCAAAGCCTTATGGTGAGTAGGGAGGCCTTCCTGTCCCACCCGCTCGTGGATCCCACAACTCTGGGCAAGTGTGCCAGATTAGTCTCAATAACATTCCATATCCAGGCTAAGGGCCTCAAAACCCAGAGCAACTTGTCTTTGAAAATGCCCTTCACTTTCAAAGGTGCATAAGGGTGCTCACGTGCCACACTTCACCTCAACCTTTCCTGCATCTGCCTGCCAACCATATGATCAACTTAACCATGAAACCAACTTAACCAAATCAACCTATTGGGTTGGGGCAACTGGCTAAAATATTTTAACATGTTTTAAGTGGTTTTAATTTTGGTTCCTCTGGTTTGTTGTTGTTGTTGGATTGGGAATGGTTAAATGTTTAGTTGGGGTTGGTGGTTATTTTAATTTGGCTGTAACTGTAAACTTCTTCTTCTTCTTCTTCTTCTTCTTCTTCTTCTTCTTCTTCTTCTTCTTTCTTTCTTTCTTTCTTTCTTTCTTTCTTTCTTTCTTTCTTTCTTTCTTTCTTTCTTTCTTTCCTCCTCCTCCTCCTCCTCCTCCTCCTCCTCCTCCTCCTCCTCCTCCTCCTCCTCCATTAATTTATTGGTTTATTTATAGCCTGTATAAGATATTCTGTTTTTTAATGTTTGATGTTTTATATGCTGTAAGCTACCCAGAGTGGCTGGAGAAACTTAGACAGATAGGTGGGATATAAATTTATTACCATTATTATTATTAATCAACCTAAACACCAACCCCCCTCTGAACCCAATACAGACTAGGTGAAAAAACCTGCTTACCTGTGGAGGGATGCAAAACACTCCGACTCAGCTACAAAGTGAGTGGCTATATTCAGTGCTATTTTTCTAGAAAAAGAGGTGCTGGAACTCACCATGAACACCTCATTTGTTCTCTTGGAATGGCAATGGCACCCACCTGAGAGATTCTGGATGAAAATAACACACTGGTTATCCTACATCAGAAAAAGAGGATGGGCTGGGTAAGAGAAATGTCCCAAAGAGGCAATTTAGGGGCCTGGTCAAAGCTTATAAAGCCAATGATCCCTTCCCCCACAGACGATAGCCTTCCCATTCAGAAAAATGCTCCGTTAAGTGGACTTAGATAACAACATACTATCTGTATGGCAGTGCCAGAAAACATGAGCTGATCCATAAGAACATGCATATGGATTCATTGCATGTAATCACGTGCCACAGAGAAAAATCATGGTTTGGATGTGATGCCTGTTCAAAGCTACTCTCAAGTAGTATGGGGCAACACATTCAGGGGTGTGTTATGCACATACTTCTGGACTTTCATGACTAAACAGGATGTGGCCATAGACGTGTTTGTAGTTTGTAGTTTGTAGTTTGCCTTGCAGTCTTTTTGGAAATCTCAACTTTGCACTCTCACAAATCTGGCAGTCAACTCAGAGCCACCACGTCAGACTGATTCACTGCACTAGCATCTTGATGAAACTTGCACACAGATTTGCCAGCTATTTTTCCTTGGTCTCAATCAGTCCTTAGTGCCTAAGACTAAACATAAATATTTTTCTCAGATGCGATGCTTCAATAATTTAAGCAGTTGTACCCTAATGAAATTATAGCTCTAACTCTATTTCATTGCATTTAGTAGAAGTAATGGGATTTCAAAGCCAATAGCCTGTGTTTGTCTTTTTTCAAACTGATTTTGATCTGATGTAATCGAAGCTGGTGTGTGGCTAATCTAACTGTTCTGCATGGAATGTAGCTAAAGTTATTCATGATGAGCTGCTTTTAAAACTAATGGAATTAGCTAATCATGATTAATGGCATTCTAGATGGATTGGGCTAATTTAAGTGCCCAGAAAGGTTATCCAAAGCAGGCTTTGACTTTTCAAATAGTTATATGGATTTTAATTTGAATCCCATCTCCTTATTCTTTTGAAATCCACCTGGATATATCTCTACATCACTTCATTGTCTTCCAAGGATTTGAGTTACTCAGCCATGAACTATAAATGTGTTCTGACTCATTATCTTTTTGTACCACTGCAAGCATTGGTTATGGGAAAATATATTGCTGATGGGGGACTTTGCAAACATAGCCTTGTTTTCCTTTCTCTCTAAGCACCTTCTTGAACATTCTTACATTGCTAGGGGAGAATATTAAATGACTTCCCCACATGAGAAGAGTTGATTTAAGAGAGTTTTGCATTTGTCAATGGCTAGAAAAAAATTCATCGCTCTTGTAATTTACTTTGGGAATTACTTTCTAATGCTATGAATTTATTGATTGTAGTAATAGTACGTCAACCCATTTTCTGTTCCCTCTTAAATGCATTGGTCCTCAGCAACTAATTTCTTTTTTTTTAAAGATGTGGCATCAACACCTGGCACCATGCCAAGGTGCCCTGAAATTGATATACCCAATGAAGGTATCACTGAGGGGAATTTAATGTGGCAACTTGGCACTATCCACAATTGTTGCCAGATAAGACCATGGCAATGGAGCTCATCATTTGAGAAGAGCCAAATATTATATATAATATCAATATGCATTTTCTAATAATCATAGGATGCAATTTAATACAAATCGAATCGATTGGAAATGTGAGTCAATTAAAAGAGACTACTGTATTATTACTCATGTAATTTTAATATAAAATTCTTGGATTTCAGGGCAAAAAGCTTTTAAAGAAAACCAGAACATACATGAACCCATGTCCAAGAAAAGCATTAAACATGATATATTGAATTCCAATTAATTCTAAATGGTTGAACACATAAAATTCCTCACTTTAATGGAAACAGATGAATTTTAAGATTAGTTGAATAAACAAGGAGTTGAGTGGTTCACGAGAAGGTTATAAATCTTTATGCAATAAATAAATCAGCTTCTGCTTCTTTATGTGACATCTCAAATCTCAAATCTTCATCTGGAGCCATATTAGGACGTAACAGATTCTCATGTATGCAGATGGTTATACATAGAATGGAATGCCTAGCCATTCCTATATTACGTTGGCGATATCTGTTCAGGATATCATTTCAAATGATATCATTTTTGAATTGTATATCAATTTTAACTCTTAGTAAGAGATAATTAGGTTTTGCATGATTAAGTACTAATTGGTAAAATGATGTTTGTAGCATGGAATTTTGAGCAGATAAAATGGAAAATGTTCCACTAAGAAAGGTAGCATGCAGAAATCAAAGGAGTTAGCGAATTTTAGGTGGGTCAAAGAAGGTACCTAGTGGATGCAGGTTTGGAGAAAAGCATGTTTGGAGAAATTGGGAAAGCTGTTTATGCTAACACACAGCTTGGTCATTTCTCTGATGCCAGTACCCAGCCAACCTTCTCCCATTCTGCCTAATTCTCTGGTCTATTTCTGTTTGCATCAAAATTCATTGGTCTGTGATCATTCACTCCTTTAACATCATGCTAGCTTTTCCATCCCTCCACTAACTTCCAGGCAGATCTAGTGAGTTTATTTATTTTGTTTCAACCTGTTTGTATGCCACCTAATTCATTAGTTTTCAGATATTCAGCAGTTTTCATTATTCTGAAAGCAAATTTTAACATTCTTTAGAATAAAAGATGATTCATATGGCTATATTAGATGATGTGTTCTGATATCTAATAGAATTGATTTCCTTTTGCAGGTGACCATGGCCAATATTGGAATAAATGAAAATCATTCCCAGGAATCCTGTGAAACAATTCTATTCGCCCTCCGAATGGCAACATGGAATCAAATTTTAGATCCATGGGTATACATTCTCCTGAGAAAAGCTGTTCTTAAAAAACTCTACAAGATTGCCAGGAGATTTTGTGGTATGCATTTTATTAACTTGCATACATGGGAACTTAGCTCCATTAAAAATTCTTTGAAAGTTGCTGCAGTTTCTGATTCACCAAGCAGTTCCAAGAAAACGAATCAGCAGCTACTCAGTTCAGTAGTGCAATAAAATGAAGCATGGAGAGTGGTGAAATGAATGTGTAATGGTAGTTAAGCTGCTCAAAAATTGGTACAGTGTGAATGGGCTGGGTTTTTTTCACCTCTTCAAAACAGGGAAGCTGGCCCATTTCTGGAAATGTAACAATATGGAGCTGCTGGTTACCTTCCAAAGACTGCTATTTATGTGACTGGCCCATCAAACCTAGGGCTGAAGACTTGTGACTCTGTATAACATAACAGAAAAGCGTATATGTTCTGTTAAAAACAGAATGTTAAGCATATAAGATGATGTTGGCAGCTTTGGAAATACTTTTGAATGAAAGAATATTGTTCAATGTTCTTAGGAAAAAAGAAAAGAACCAAACAAACACCTTACTGTTGAAAGTGGCAATGAATTTGTTTGTTAAGCGTAACTTTGAAGATGCACCTTGCCTTGCCAAGTATAACTGTTCCACATTTTCTTGAAAGTGTAGCACTCAAATCTGAAAAGCATGGGTTGTGGAAGGTCAGTTTCTTGGCGAAGGGACTCAACTTAAAAAGACTTCTCACAACTTTAAAAAAGAAGACCACAGATAAAAGGAGCTAGAAAAAAACCTACAAGAGTCAATACACTTGTTCAACTGTTACAATCCAGGAAATCTACCCTGATACGTTAAAGGCTAATAATTCACCAGATATTACAGCACATTTACCTTTCAATTATAACCATGGGAATATGAAAACCACTTGTTAAGTATGGTGAAACTTCAAAAATTTATTTACATAGTAAAAAACAAAAACAACCCACTTGTGACATATGTGCCAAATGTTAATTCTGATCATTCAAACTGAGGTTAGACTCAAGTATGTAGCAATATTCAGGTGTGGGTTGTTTTTTTTAAAAAACAAAACAAAACAAAAACAAAAAGTGGTTGATACAAATGTGAGAATTGCAACAAACTTCGGTTGAGCTAAAATAATAATTGTAGCACAGAATTATGTAGATTGAATTTTTTAAAAAATAATGATGCAGAGCATCCTGAGCTTGGCAAATCCTTTGATTAGCCAATGTTTCAGCAAGAGGATGGAAGAGAAACTAGATAGGATGAAGGGAGTGTGGTTTCCATTCCATAAGCAAAGGATTTTACAGAGACTTGGGAAAGTTTTTATTAAGAATGTAATAACCAGTCTGCTTAATAATCAGCCTTAAATATCTGAGATCTAGTATCATATTGTTTAAGATACCAGTCCCACGCAGTACTGCATAAATATTTCAAGCCCCATAACATTCCTAGGATTTCAGGCAACTAGGATTTTTCCTGCCTTGTATATGCTTTCACAGATTTGTTTGTTTGTTTTTTAATGGAAAAAGAGTAGTGATGGGTAAAGCAGAGATGTTAAATTTGTTCCCACCATTTGTCTGCAAGCAAAAGTAATTTGTGAGTGGAATACTCAGAAACATTTGTGGGTATTCTTGCAGAAGTCACAAGCCAGGCCTGTCATAGCTTCTCTCTTTTTTTTGGTAAAAAAAAAGAAAATATGCCTGAAATAGTACCACTTGATGTTACTGCTGCTACCGTATCGCTATTACTCCTCCTGCTCTTGAACCTTGCACAGTGCTGTACAGAAATAGCATCCTGTAAAAGCCTTATAGACTACTCTAGACAAACGAAACAGAGTTTTGCAGAGCTTAGGGCCAAACAATTTAAGACTTGTAATATCAAATGGAGCCCACCGACCATTTATTGTGTCCTTGTCAGGTCTTTGTTTTTTTATCCAAACAGCATAACTGATGTGGCCAGGAGCTTTAATCACCTTTTATTGCTGAATGCTAGTGGCTGGTGGGTTGTATTTTCTCTGGTTAGACACCTGCCTTGGTGGCTCCTACAAGTTGTGCAGGCATAGTAATGATGGATTGACAGGGTTAATAGCAAGGTGGAGAAAATAGCATTTTGTAAAAATTAAAAAAAAACACAACCCATTGAATTGTCATATGAAGGGGTCATTAGCACTTCTATCACAGGCCCTGGGACACACTAGGCTTAATTTTTTGATAGATTACAATTGGGCCTTAATACCAAATCAATGCTATCACTCTCTATGGTGCCACTGAAATAACTCGGTGAGTCAAATATAAAATTGGACATTTTATTGTACAGGTCACAATGTCGGCATTTAATAACTCTCTTCAGTTTTTCATCCTTCTGGGCAAGAAGTTTGCTTCAATGACAGCAGACTCATGTTCAACCATACAATTGTGGAAATGCTTGACTAGCAAAAAAAAAAGCATTAAAAGCATTGTTTTGTCGTGTGAATAAATGTTATGTAGATATTTTTCTTTGTGGCTAATGGTTTTTTAAAAAATGTATGTATATTTGTTTTCTTCTATGTATTGATACAGAATGAATGTAAGATGCAGTGCCTCATTTAAACTTATTGCCATGTGACTAGAGCAATGATTCTTTTGGAGTGGCTAGGTGAACCCTCAAGTGCTGAGAAATGAAAGTCTGTGCTGTGAAAGTCACTGAAATGTCATAAGTATTAGAAACAGTCTGGGTAGCTTGTACGGTTTACAAATTTAAAATTGTTCACTATGTGCTTCTAAATAAAGTGTGCTTCTTTTGAAGCTTTGTCCTTGGACAAAAAAAAGAGTAGTATTTAATTTGTGTACCATTTCATATTTCAAGAGAACTCTCTAAGCATTCTACAAAATCACTATAAGAAATACAACACAGCTTTCACATTCAAAACCATACTACATTTTACATTTACATTTTCAGCAACATAACTAAATGCCTTTAAACACACCATTCTAATGTGCGTTCCTTTGTATCTAGGTAGAATGCTATCTCATCTGTCACTGAAATTTGCTTCTGTATCTTCCTAGTCTATGTGTACAATCCTGTATTTTGAAGAACTTTGTCTTCCTGGGCAATGATAGGAAATACTGTGTTTGGAATATATCACCTCAGACTGCTTGTGGAATCTTACAATGCTCCTTTATGCAGATAATTCTCATATAGGAAACGTCACATACTAGAGCCTAGCATTTCCCCCTGATTTACTAGTTTCCTGTGCACAGGAATTTATTTCGTATGGAGGACCATTTGATGCTGTGAAGCACCACTTGCTTCAGCGGGAACTTGGCATAGTTATGCACAGTAACCTTTCCTGCTTTCAGTTTTTCTTCTTTGCCAATCACTTGTAGCCGAGTAAGATTGTCTTCCATGAACGTGGTCTTAACAGTGAGTCCGTAAGTGACTGTGGAGGCCAATTCTGAATCCATGCATCCTTCCACAGTGGGGACATAGGTTTCTGGGTGGGAGTAGATCACAGAGAGGGTTTGCCAAACATGCCTTCCTCTTCGCTACCATAGTTTCTCCTTTTCGCCCTGAGTTCGGGCTTCTTCAAAAGTCCATGATGCCTTTGGTAAAGGCTATTCTCCAGCTGGTAGACTCTCAGGCCAGTGTTTCTCAGTTATCAGTCCTTATGTTACATTTTTAAAGATTTGGCTTGAGAGCGTCTTTAAACCTCTTTTGTTGCCCACCAGTATTTCCATTCTTGAGTTGGGAATAGAATACAGTGGTGCCTCAGGTTAAGAACTTAATTCGTTCTGGAGGTCCATTCTTAACCTGAAACTGTTCTTAACCTGAGGTACCACTTTAGCTAATGGGGCCTCCCACTGCTGCCATGCTGCTGCCACGTGATTTCTATTGTCCCCCTGAAGCAAAGTTCTTAAACTGAGGTATTATTTCTGGGTTAGCAGAGTCTGTAACCTGAAGCATCTGTAACCTGAGGTACCACTGTAGTTGCTTTGGAAGACGATAATCAGGCATCTGAGTAACATCACCAGTCCAACCGAGTTGATGTTGAAGAATCATTGCTTCAACAATGGTGATCTCTGCTTCTTCCAGTACACTGATATTAGTTCACCTGTCTTCCCAAGTGATGTGCTTTCAGTTTATGGTTCAAATGAAATGACATGCAGGTTTTCTGAAGCTACAGCTTTGCAGCACAATTGAAGCTCAAGATCTATGAGAAAGTTTGGATTCAGTGGGTCTTGGACTTTCCCCATTGTGCGAGACTGATTTAGATTCTCCCATTGACTCAACTGCCACTATTTCATGTGCATTTTGTGCAAACAGTATACAGTGGTACCTCGGGTTACAGACGCTTCAGGTTACAGACTCCACTAACCCAGAAATAGTACCTCGGGTTAAGAACTTTGCTTCAGGATGAGAACAGAAATCATGTGGTGGCAGTGGGAGGCCCCATTAGCTAAAGTGGTACCTCAGGTTAAGAACAGTTTCAGGTTAGGAATGGACCTCCAGAACAAAATTAAGTTCTTAACCTGAGGTACCATTGTATATGTTTTTGTCATCTTTTGCCTGAGGGGCAACTCTGTTGGCCTATTGCAGCAAAACCAACAAGCACTTTAAAGATGCACAAATGCATTATGACTTAACCTGTCATTGATTAGAGGCTATTTCAATAGCTGCAGAATGGCTAGAAGCATCTCTCTGGCAGAGGTCTTTCCTATCGCCAATCAAGCGATGCTTTTAACTGGAAATGCTAGAGCTTGAACCTGGGACTGCCTGCATGGATATGTGCTGTGAGAGGACAATGTTAAATTACAGGTGCACATCAAGCTAAAGAAGAGGGTCACTAGTGAAAGCGAAACAACTTGCTTCATTTTAGCACAGTGAATGATAGCTGTTCGCAAAACAAACTCTAGTCGAGACTCATGTTTGCCATATGAAACTGATGCGTAATCATTTCATGGTGACTTGTCTACAGCCAAAAACAACCAGTGAATCTGCTGTAAATCTCATGAAAAGAAAGAAAGTCAGAAAACATATGTGTAGAAAAATATTCTCTGTAGTAGTTCCATGAAAGATTGAGTAAATATAATCAAGTGTTTTATATACACTTCCGTATATCACGCATGGCCAAATTAGCTGAAATGCCATCAACAGAATTAGCTATTGTGCAAGAGGCTTTTTGAAAGTAACAGCAAGTGTATGGGGGCCTGCTCCAGATTGGGACTCTGGCAGGACCGAGATCTGTATTTGGACCCCTACACTTGGTTTGGGATTGGAAGAAAATTTCCCATTCATTCTTATGGACCTTTTTCTGATGCAAATAGGAAGCCCAGTATGGATCAGTACCACTGCAGAGGGAAACTCTACCTCCCTGCAAGGAGCCCAATCTGCATATTCAGAGAGAACCATATCCCACTTCTCGTTGTGTTTCTTGTGACTGAATTATCCACTCCTCATAACTCCCTACTGGAGGTGTATCCTTGATACACAACACAGCTTCTTTCTCAGGAAGTAAGGTATTCTTTTCCTCAGAGGGATGCTGTCCTTCCCTGAGATCCTCATTCTCCAAGACCCATCACCCTGGGAGTAGGATGCTGCTATGACAGTTTGAAGGCCTTGTAAGAAACCTCTCAGCTTCTCCAAGCCCTTGGTGTTAAGATTACCTGAGAGCCAGGAACCCATTTAACTGAATACACATCTATGATTTTGTTTGGCTGGCAGATAATCATGCATATGGCAGTAGAATACACTGCCTAAGCCTCACATCTTTGCTGGCTTCCTACCTTCATAACAGTTTTATTATTCAAAAATCTTTACTTGCAAAGCTAAATTATGAAGACCAAGGTTAGCAAGTTTCACAGTTGGTGAACGTATTTCTTGCTCTGTTGCTGAACCCACACAGGTGCTGAATGTGCCTGCCTGCTTAACTGTTTACCTCAACATTTTGTTATTGCAACCAAGATGCTTCAACAGCTGAGGTTCCCCTCATGGACGTGGAACTTGACAATGGTAATACAACATGTCTGGCTTGACTGCATATGAGAGAAGTTCTTGAAACCAAAATCACAAAACATCTGGGTGGGGGGAGGGGACGGGAGCTGGATCTGATGAAAACTGGCTAATAGCAAAAGCTCTTCTCTCTGACAAATCTCATCTACATATTTTCTGTGCGGAGTGAAACCAGATGGGGGAATGGTAGAGAGCCAACGAATGTATTCTTTATGGATTTAAAAAGATACTTGACTGGTTCCATTGTTGGAGACCAATCACACCGATGAGGCTCAGATTGTCCTTGGTGACATAGGAAATCTGTAAGGTAATTACTATTATCTGCATTAGAACACAATCGGGTTAATGAATAAAGAAAAAAGATAATAGTAACAAGAACAGCTGATTTTAAGTACTTAGCCATCCTTGAATTATTTTACTGGAACACCTAATCACCATTTCTGCTCTTCTTTCCCCCTGTGTACATCTACCTTTGTCGCGTTTCCAAGCAAGGAAGACTCAAGAAAGATTGTGCTTGGTACAATCCTTCATTCAGTGTACTGGACCTTGAGTAGAAGTTTTCAAATTTCCCAGGAGTCCCATTCTCATAACTGATCTAAGAGCGTTCCAGGGAAGATATCATTCATACACAAAGTTAACTTTCACAGTAAGCCCCAGTGGCCATTCACAACTGCCTTTTAAAAAACACAACCACATGACCTGAATATCAGAAGGTGGTGAAATCACCAGGGCAGTTTCTGGGAACAATGAGCCTCAGTTTTAAAAAAGGAAGTGGAATTGCGTAATTTATTAATGGGGGAATCATATAATGTGTTTTACCCAATTTCTCCATTGTGGCAGATGTCATTTATTTCTTTTAGGGATGGTTTCAAGTGGTGATGGCCTCTCTGTGGGTTGGAAAGGTGACAGAAGTTCAAGAAAATGTGCACTTGGTAGATTGCACTAGTTTTTGCACTCTACACAGTTCAGCTACCATGTTTGGGGTCAAGACAAAACTCCCAGCCTTTATGTATACAGCAAGGGTAGGAAATCACAGCAGATTAATTACCCCCTCCACAAATATAATGTTTCAAATTATAGGGAATGTTGCTATACTTCCAATATGAAACAGATGAAGGCATTTGCTGTAATCTCTCAAAGGAAATTTACTCAGGTTATTCAATTATTTCTGTGTTCGAATATGCTCGATGATTTTGCACATCTTGCTTCTATATGTGCCCGTGAACCACAACTATCCAGGAATCCGTCTTCCATTTGAATTGAACGCGTAAGCTGCAATCACTTCACAGTCAACCTGAGGTGTGCACATTTGACACAACCATGGCTCATGGGCAGATGACAGCATCATGAATCAGAGTTGGGGATGCTGCATGTGCGTGGAAACCAAACAGGTAATTGGTGTGTATAGTAACATGACCTGAAACCTAGTGGGGACGAAGGTAGAGGGACGACCTTGCTGCATTTTAAGCCACTAACAGTTGCATAACTTTGAGCTAGCTTCATAAATGTTTTTATTATTTTTATGCTTCATAAATGTTTTTATGATTTCCTTCACTTCTCCTGTTGGACAGATTGGTTCTGTTTTCTTTGAAGAGTCCATGGTGAGTCTGAAAAAAACACAACACAACACAACACAACACAACACAACACAACACCAGTGATTTCCCTGGCACTAGCTTCATTGCCTTGTAGGTGGCAGATGTAAACAGCTTCATTTGCTCATGCTTTTAATGAACAGTGATAATGATTTTTATTGCCACTGCTGAAATTTACTGTTGTGTTGTTTCATTGCTGCAATATTATTTTGACTTTTACTGGTTTTCTGCTCTTTTAGTGGCATTCTGTAATACTCTTATGTTTATTTTATTGCTTTATAATTAATTCATAAGTGTAGATTAACCACAAAAATAGGGATGTAACTGTCTCCATTCTCTCTCTTTATGAGAGAGAGAAAGACTTTCTCCCCGTCTGACTTTGTCCAGCCTGTCAATTTCCTGTTTCTTCCTTGCACACACCTTTCATCATGCTCTGATTGTGTTGCTTTTTCCAAGCTCTGGTGGCTTTCCAATGGAGAGGAATTTCTAACTATGTCCTAATTAGGTTCCACTTAGGAAGTATTAAACAGCCACCCTAGACTATTAACATCAAATGAATGGTAACTCAGGAGCCCACAAGCCATAGCTGCCAAGTTATCCCTTTTTTAAAGGGATTTTCCCTTATGCTGAATAGGCTTCCTCGCGAGAAAAGGGAAAACTTGGCAGCTATGCCACACACTCAGCTAATATCTGTGTCCCACAATGAAATGAAAGTAATATGGCACAACAGTGCTTAAAGTTGCTTAAAGTGCTTAAAGTTGTAGTCAACTAACTTTTACTTTGAAACTAATGACTATAACTAATGCAGGTCCATTAATTTCATATATATATAATTTAAAAACTGAGCTGATGTAGGCAAAACAAGGAATCAAAAGAAAATATGGCTGTAAAGCACTTATAAAGAGATTAATAGCTTTGAAAGCAACTTGGTTAAAAGCTGGCTAGTTCCAAGAAGATGCTCCCCCTGGATTTAGTCAATTTACTGAGAACAAAGACTCCCAGTTTTGAGGCCATATGAATATGACAGCAATGCATAATTCAGTGCAGTGTGATTTATTGCAGCTTTATGAAGCTTTATCACACACCAAGGATCAGAATAGTGGATTTCCAGTGCTTAAAGTTACCAGAAGGTTATCACATCTGCTTGCTTATCTCACTGTAGGCCCAAGCTTCCTGCACACCAACAGTTTGTAATTTTTTTAAAGGTTATATATAATAACAATAATAAATGCTCATAAATGTACCAAGCAAACAAGTACAACAAGTCCTAAAACCATTTTGACTCTCCGAAACTGACCAAATGTTTCTCTGAAAGGAGGGAGGAAATGAAAAAACCTCCCTATTGCCTCTGTGCTCACAGATCCTGCCTTAAGGGCACGTTTAAGGTGTGAATGGGGTGACCCTGTGACCTGTGACCTGGATTCCGGAATTGTGTAGTTATAAGATAAGATAAGATATCTTTATTGTCATTGTCCCCTTGTGGGAACAACGAAATTACTCGGTTGCTACATCCACTCAGATAAAGCATTCCGCATAATCCAAAATTATAATAACTGGGGCCAGGCCCCAGATAATGCAAGCAGGTAACCTGCCAGACAGGAGATAAACAATACACTCAGGATTCTTTTATACACCGCCCCCTGTGATGTATGTATAGTGTATTGGGGGAGGTGGTCCTGGGCTACACCCCTTCTGTGATGTATGTATGATGTTTCTGGGGGTGGTCTGGAGTTTGAGGGTGGGCAATTTGACAATTCTACATAAGGGCAGGCACACCTTTGTTCTGGGTCCTCCTCCTTTCTCCTGCCTGTGAGGAGGCACCCTGTTGCAACAGTTCAATAAAGATCAGGCTTACTAGCTGCTTTGCTTCTCAATATTCTCTGGTTGGCCTCTGTTGTTTTCTCCTACCAATGGAGAACCTACAAAGGACTCTATAAGGGCTCTTGTGTACCCCATAAGGGAATAAGGGCAGCTTTTGTTTACCACAAGTTTAACCCGCTTGACCCTGGCCACAGATGCATTGCGGACAGAGAGTTGGAATAAACAAGCATGGAAGGCCACAGTGTTTGCAGAGCAAATAATTCCAGCAGACTCAGGCAAATAAATACGCTGAGGCACACACTAAATGGTAAGGTAAGCAGCTGCTCTGATCCAGTGCTGGCACAACCCATAGAGAGCAATCCAAACACAAGACTGCTGAGATAAATAGGTTAGGATTCAGTGGATCACTGGCTCAGCCAGCTGGTTCCCAGTCATCTGGTTGCAAGACAAAGAATCCATGTCTCTATGCATGGGAGACGTTTCCTACTCTGAGTCCTCCCTCTTCCACCCCCAACAACATCCTGAGTTCCTATGGAAGGTCCAGGAGTCACATGTCTCTGCATTCTCTGTTCTTGAATGCAAAGTGATTGATCAGCCTTTGGAGAAGGAGGCTCCCCCAGACTCTCCAAGGAGGTCTCTGCTGCCTGCTCTCTCACTCATTCCCCCCCCCTCCACTATCTGGTAACTTGGCAGTTCTTCATTCATTTGTAATTCAGCCCTGTCTCCTTCTCCTCTTGAAACTGCTGGAGACAAGGGGGTCGAATCTTCCCCCTCCACCTCCTCTTCCGAGAGGAGCCAAGGAGACAGGGGGCGGGAATCTTCCCAGCCTTCCTGTTCAGTCCACTCCCTGGCAATACAACACCCTCACATTCATAAACTGGACACCTGTAATCTGTGCTTGGTTTGACTGGGAAAAGTTACATTGCAGGGACTGTGGGTGCGCTACACCAGCTTCTTCATATCTAACAAGCTTTGTCAGAGGGCGCTCAACTAGAGTGTTTGTTTGTCATTTATATACACTTGACATTAAGACTCTACTACCGTGGAAGATGGTAAAGAGTCAGCAATTGGTTGGTACATTGTAGCCTTTGGAAACAACTCTGTTGAGATTTCTTTAATAGCTTTTGTCATTAGAAAACCACAGGGCCAAACTACACTTTGGCTTAGAGATGACTTGTAGAATCCAAGACAGCACTGCCAAATTCTTCTTATTTACCCATCCTATGGCAGTCCCCTGTCACCCATTGCGCATCATCCAGAGTCCCTCAAGCCTCTTAAATCTAGCAATTGAATTCAGGAAGCATGAAATACAGCGTTTGAAAGGAAAAGTACACACATTCAGTTCATTCAAGGGATTCCAAATAAATAGGTTTATTATTAGCTTTTTGCAGTCTTTTTCAAAAGCTTCCCCCTCCCAAAGGCATATCCCGTTTCCTTTTCATGCCACTTAAAATGATCAGTTTCAGTTTAAAGAAATGTACATTACAGCAAATACTGTCTGTATAACATATTGTAGTTAAATGGTGAAATGAAGCACAGATGCATGATACGATCACTCAAGCAAGATGCTTTTTGGAAAGCACAACAAATGATATGGAAAATGGTGGTTGAAATCTGTGCTAACTTTTTAATCCTTTTCAGTGAGATGAAATTGTAAATGTTCATCTTGCAACTGATTTCCCAGCTGATAATGTTTCCCCCCCTGCCAGTTGTCGCTAAAGATATACAATTCCATGGGAGTATACATTCATTAGTACTGTGGGCATATGCAATCATTTAGGCTCTGATCTTTTACACACTTGTTTGGAAATAAGATCTTACTGAAATCAATGGAACTCGCTTGCAAATGCCATTAAGCACTTCCCCCCTACTGCTATCTTTCTGCTTTTAATTTTACGGAGTCATTCGTAAAGAGAAGCATGCCTGGGCCAAGTTACTTTGGCTCCCTCATTTTAAGTAACTGCTGTGTTTCTTGGAATGAAAACACTCCGAGGGAAAATGGCATCAAATATTACTCATACTGACGTCATGAAAGCAATTACTAATTAACCAAACTGGATATCTTATGCCAGCAATTCATCACAGTGCATTTAGTGACCAAGAGGTGTTCCCTTATATCTGCTTGAAGACACTGTGCAGAGGAACAGAAAATAGCTGTCTGAAGAAAGCACAGCACCCAAAATTAATAAAGAGAAATTTCAGCCAGTCCACTTATTTATTTATTCCTTCAGGTTGTGTGTGGGAGTGGGACCAGAATTGCAGCTGCTCTCCAGTTCCCCAAATTCCATGTGTTCATCTGAAGGTTTAAAAGAGTCTGCACACATACAAGCGGTATGTGCATAGAGCAGGGGTCCCCAGACTTACCGGGCTTCGGGCCGGTGCCCGCCGCGCCGACCGCGCGGCGGGCCGGAGGGTAGGGGAGTGCGCGCGCAGCGGGCCAGAGGGTGGGGGAGTGTGCGCCTGTGCGCATGCGCACACACACACGGTCGGAAAAAAATCACCGAAAATCGCTTGTGCGCATGCGTATGGGCCTCCCCCGACCCGGAAGTGCACCGGAAATGACCTCTTCTGGGTCGGGAGAGGCCCATACGCATGCGCACAAGCGATTTTCGGTGGTTTTTTTTCCGACCGTGTGTGTGTGTGCGATTTTTTCCTGATTTTGAAGATCGCCGCTGCGCCGCGCGCCGTAAGAGCAGGCGGCGGCAGCGGGCGGCGGGGGTCGTTGCGGGCCGGATTGGGAGGCCAATTGGGCCGCATCCGGCCCGGGGGCTGTAGTCTGGGGACCCCTGGCATAGAGTTTCTCAACATGATCTGAAACCCCGAAAAATCAGTCCAATCTTCTGGCTGAACACCATTATGCTCCCCTCCCATAATACTATCTCATGGATTCACTGAGTGTGTGATACTTATATTTAGGCACAATGAATGAACAGGCACAGTCTCTGGAATCACTCTTGAACAAAAAGAAACCCTTCAGCAAGCCTGTATTTTAGAGTCCTACTGAATGGACACACACACACACTTTCTGCATGGGCACAATAAGAAATTACAGTTCAGGCATGCTTATTTATGGTATAACAAAGTTAAAGTACATAATCGATTTAAATGTCACATTATAAGAAAGTCATTGCTCAATGTTTGGGTTAGATATAAAGATCTTCTAGAATAGAAAACACCCAGATGGTTATCACCTCTGGAGGCAAAAGTCAACAAAAAGTTCAATATGGAAGATATATGGTTAAGATATAAAGATATGTTGATAGAAGAAAATGACCAGGTGAAGTTAAAGCCTTATGAACAGATGAAAGATCAATTGAGTGGTTGGTTGCAGTATTGCCAGATAAATGAGTTATTTAAAATGGATAAAAAACATTGGGTTTCAATTTGAAAAATCAAAGTTGGAATCAGAATTAATAGAACCAAAAGTTAAAAATCTGTCAAGAATGTATAAGCTATTGTTGGAATGGCATACGAAAGATGAACAAACAAAATCAGTAATGATTGATTGGGCAAAGGATATAGGACATAATATAATGTTGGAAGATTGGGAAAGGTTATGGAATTGTAATATGAACTTTACTGCTTGCAGTTTGTTAAAAGAAAATTTGTATAAGATGATGTATAGATGGTATCTTACGCCAGTGAAACTGGCAAAGATATATCACAACAAGGATAATAAATGTTGGAAATGCAAAGAAATAGAAGGGACCTTTTACCATATGTGGTGGACTTGTCCCCGAGTAAAGAGTTTCTGGGATAAGATTTATAATGAGTTGAAGAAAGTGTTTAAAAACACTTTTGTTAAGAACCCAGAGACCTTTTTACTCGGAATCACAAGAAATGAATTGCCAAAGAAGGATACCACTTTTTTTTGTATGCCACAGCAGCAGCTAGAATTGTATTAGCAAGGAACTGGAAAGCTGAAGGTCTACCAACGGTGGACGACTGGCAGATGAAGCTGATAGAATTTATGGAGTTGTCTGAACTAACTGCGAGAGTCCGAGATCAGGGAGAAGAGACGGTGGAAGAAGATTGGAAGAAATTTAAGATTTATTTAGAGAAATATAAGATTAAGAATGGACAATAAGGGAAGTGGTTATACAAAGATGCTGAAGAAGTATAAAGATTTTGTAAGAAGGAAATAAGTTTTAAATGCAAAATAACTATTGAAAATATATCTTATATGTATAGTAGAAGAAATGGATTAAGAAGTAGAGAGTGCTGTAATAGATATAACTAGAAACGCTGAAAGGGAGGGAAGGAGGAAGTCGACAGTGATAGATATAAGTTGGTTAAAATGTTAAAGAATTGTTTTTTCTTCGTTTCCCCCCTGTTTTTTCTTGTTCTTTCAATATTGTCTTTTTTCTTTTAAGTTTTTTCGTATTTTTGTATGCTGTTTTGTATTTGCTATAAAATCAATAAAATATTATAAAAAAAGAAAAAGAAATTACAGTTCAAATCAACTGTCATCTGAACATGGGCTTCTGAGATATACAAAATTGTTTCAGTTGTACCCTGGCCAGATATGTTTCATAAAGAGAGGGAAGCTCGTTCTGTGTTATATGTATTTTATAGCCTTTTCCATGAGTGTACATGAGTGTATTTAGGGAGTCATCAGATTAATACAAACTTAATTAAATACAAACTAGGATTTTGTGCACCACCATAAATTTTCCTGAGAAGAGCTGAGTAATAGCTTGCACAAAACAGCAATTTGAGTTCATGAAAGAGTAAGAAAACCCATGTGCCACATGCAGGGTGTCACCCTGAAAATACATAGAATGAACATGGCAATCGACTATGACTTCCTCAGAAGTCCATGCAACCTATTTGCAGGAAATACAATTAGGATAGGATTGGCAAAAATGTAGCAGACAATGTTAAATTTTCACCATAGCACCTCATAAATATTAGTGTAATTTGCATTACTTTATTTGCAGGATCAAAGTGTCAAGAAGTCTATTATTTTAATCCAAGAGGCATGGCCTCTTTTAAAAAATCATTCTTAGCTTATTCATTTAAGCATGAAGAATACAGAGGCTAGCCTATTTTAGGATTTAATAACATTAATAATTGCCTGGTATTTCATGTCGTTCAAAATCTGTGATTCATTGTGGGCTGAAGGACACATGTATTCGGTTTAAGCAATACATTCTGTTTATATTATTAATTATTATTAATTGAGGTATTCTGATGCCACTCTTCAGTCAAACTTTCAGGGATGTTTTTAACAAAGGAATGAAACATTGAACATATAAGAATAATAAACGAAAAGCTCAAGTCAAAAGTGGTGATTAAAAACAGAAGAGCAGTTAAAACAAAACCCACAATTACTAGAACAGCAGATAATAATAATAATAATAAAAACCCTGAGCATTAAAATCGACTGCATTGATGTGGGTTTATCTGTATAGCTTTTATTAGTGCTGCCCATGTTTTATTTTAGTGTTTTTTTAGGTGTCTTAAATGTTTTAATCTTGTACTGAGAAATGTATCTTTTGTGACTGACGGTCGAATAAAGAATGATGATGATGATGATGATGATGATGATGATGATGATGAAAACCCTGAGCAGAGGGGAAGGCTTTTTCCTGTTGCCGAAAAGGCACCAGAGGTAGTGTCAAAAGAGGTTGTTTCATGCATTGATCACTACTGAGAAGGTTATTCCATTATCATTACCTGCCGACCTTCAGATGGTGAGCTGATGCACTGCTAAGGATGACTGTTGGACTTGCGAGGTAGAAGGTGATCTTTCTGGCCCTTGGGTGTTTGAGGCTTTATTAACAACCACCAACTAATCAAATTGCTGAGTTTATGAGATGTTCAAAGCACACAATGGCAAGGAAGAATGCATGCTAGCCCTTCAGGTTACGGGCAATTGGGCAACACCACTTTGAAAGTTTTAAAGAAAAAGAAGAAGTTTGATATACTGTAGATGGGATTGTGTTTGATTCATCTATGTTATACTGTATGTCTGACGGCTTTCTGCCAGCTGTGTGGTCACAAACTTGGGAGCATATTGTTGGGAAGGATTGCAACTTACAGACCCCCATCTCCTGGTGGTTTCTTCACACTAGATACCAGTACAGAAGCATTGGTTCTCTTTACCATCACAGCTAGCTCACGTTTATGTTCTGAGCACCTTTAATTTAATAGAAGTCAAATCAAAGTTCAAAAATATGTCATGCGAGTTGGCTTTTGAGCTGCTCTAGAAAACAGGTAATACCGATTACAACCCATTTGCTTCTCCACGTATGAGAATGTACTGAAAACATTCTCCGCAGTGCATCGGGATACCTTAAAAGGAGTGCTGGATGCCTAGGCAATCTCCAGGAAGCAGAATGGAAACCAGGACTCAAAATGATACATACATTTCTGGGCTCCAGAAGTGGCCAGCTAACATTTTATAATAACCCCTGAGTTTTCAAGAGCTGTGTGGCAGAAATAGGTTTGGCAGCTATGGTCTTCTTCTGTCATTACAAGGCTAAGAAGGAAGAGGCGGTTTATTAGTTTTCTGTGCCACTTATCTGAAAAAACAATCACTCCAAATGGCTTAGAGCATTTCAAGAGCTTGTTTGCCATAAATCAATTACCCGAATGTAGTAACATTACCCAAATATGAAAAAATGTAATGCAAAATACTTAACTACCTTGCCAACGATAAAAGGACACTAATTCCAAATCATAACAAATCTTGAAAAACCTTCCTAATAAGGAAGGAAGTGGCAGCTTGAGACTTTTCCAGAGTGCCTGTGGGATGGATACTAGCGTTTGAAGGATACTAGTGCGATTCCCGAAGGAATGGTGGCAGTAGCAGCCAGGACTCTGTTGCTGCTGCTTCATCACCACCAAATTCATTGTCAAAGCCGGCAGCTTTTAAACGTCTTAAACTGAAAAAAAAAAACCCAAGCCAAATTCCAAACCATTTTAAATAAAATCAGAATAGAAGTGTAACGCAAGACTCTGTCTGCCAACATAACTGTAAGCCCCTCATCTTTACCTGAATCACTTGGCCCTTCCTTTTGCTTCATTTCTAGAGTTCAGCTGAAATATCCCCTCAAATCTGGCCAAACCTCCTGTGAAGAAAGTATACAGTCAAACCTCGGTTCCCAAACACCTCCATTTTGGAACATTTTGGCTCCCGAACAGTGAAAACCTGAAAGTAAGTGTTCTGGTTTTCAAACGTTTTTTGGAAGCTGAATGTCCAATCAGGCTTCTGCTTGAGTGCAGGAAGCTCCTACAGCCAATTGGAAGCTGTGCCTCAGTTGTCGGACATGTCGGAAGCCGAATGGGCTTCCGGAACGGATTGTGTTCGACAACCAAGGTTTGACTTAAAGGACTACTAGCTTAGAGTGACAAATATAGTATGAGTAAGTTACACATTGTGCTATAATAAAATACCTGGGCTTGAAATGGTGCATGAAGTAAAACTGTATCTGACTTGGCCTCAGCCCTCTGTGAGAGAGATAATGAAACGGGGCTGACTCCCAACAAGAGCAATGTTAGGCTTGCTAAGGAGAGAGACACAGTTGGCAGTTAGCTGCACCAAAAGAGAATATTTTGGGTATTTTATACAGTTGAGGATTGGGTGGTCATGAATCCTATTTTACAGAGGATTCTGCTATCTGAAGGTGTCCTCTATTTGAACGGCTGCCAGGTCCAAGTCCAATTCAAAGATGAAGAACCATAGGGAGGGAGAGCAGGGAGGCATATTGTCTTTATATTGAATTGTAAAATAGTTAGGTGCTTGACTCTGCTGGCCAGCCAAACAATTTTATAATTGGATTCTGTGCATGTCTATAGTGTCAGTTTTCCCATCACAGCCATATTTTTAAATTGAGCTAACAAGCTAAGGGATGTGAGATTGGACAATGCACTAATGATAATATACTATGTAATTAACTTGGCTGTGATGCAAGGCTGCTGAAATCTTCTTGCACACAGATGAAAGCTGGTAGATCCTTTGGACAAGCATGAGGATATTATGGCTCAGGGGAGTCATGAAATCTAGTCCAGTTGCCATAGAGAAAACTATTGTAAATCCCCGTTGGAAGTGTGACTATTTCTTGGCATTTAAATGTCACATGGAACAGGTTTTAATGGAGCCTTTTGTTATGATGAATCTTATGCACAGGAGAATTTTATTGAGGAATGGGCTCTATTAAACATAGCTGGACTTTGAGTAATACATATAGGAATAGTTAGCTGGTTCAGGCCAAAGCAATCTTCTCAGCTCTCCAAGACACACCAATTTTTGTAGTGGCAGGAAAAAAAATTAAATAAAGTAGACCTGGCTCTGTGCCCTGATGAGGATGCACATCATCCCTCACCACTCATCAGATTGATTTGGAATCTGATTGGAGCTTTGGAAGGCAGTGATTTGCATACACATTACCTGTAAGTAAGTCCCAATGATCTTAGTAGGACTTGCATCTGGGTAGACACTCATAGGATTGCCTTGTTAAGGAGTCTTGGAAAGAAATTGTCCTGGGTAACTTGCTGTAATTCTCCATCTACCAAACCAGCTGTTGCCTAATAAAATATGTAAAAAAGAAAAAGTTTTTAAATATGGAGCTAAAATAAGAGGGGGACTGGATATGCATGCTGCTTTTAAACTGTTTTGATGGAGAAGGTGTTAAGCACCCTGGGACTTGATTTCAAAAGGCTTCAAAATGAATTCAGTCTGGTATTGGCAGCCTTGGTTGAATGAGTAGCATGCCATTTGGCCAGCAGATGACTTTCCTTTGCAGTGTAGTTTTCAGTTTGCTGTAATGGCATACTGGAAAGACCTTGGACTTACTGAGTCAGTGTGGTTAAAAAAATTATATCCACAGGCATTTTTTTCCCAGTGGAAACCATGTTTGTAGAATAAGTTTCTGTTAACATTCTCCTACTTTTTTGTTTGTTTGCAAATTCTCTTTCCCCTGCTTTTGGTATTTTACTGGAAAGTGAATGCTGCGGTTTGGAACTATTATGAACTCTCTTCTTTAAAGAAGGACTGTCCAAAATTTTCTGCATTCACTGAACTACTTGTTCAAGCCACCCAGTTTGAAGGTGAGGTGGGGAACGGGTGAATCAGTTTCTCATTTTTCTTAAGTCCAGTTCTCCACATCAGTTTGTAAATTCCGTTTTTTTAAAAACCACATGAACAGAGTGATTCCCTCCCCCCCCCAACATACACATTTTGTGTGTGCATGTTTGCCTAATGATACCTATTAGCAAGTGATTTTCTCCAATGCATTTTGTATGCTGGCTCTCCCATCTTGGCACAAAAACTGTACGCTAAGGCTGATGCGCCATAATCAGTAATGATGCTGTGCTTGCTTATACACCCCACACCTTTCCTTGGTCTTTCAGGTCCAAAACTGCATGGGGAGGATGAAGTGCCTAGGACCAGAGAAAATGCACCACATTGTCTGGGTCCTGTATTGCCTTATGAAGCATCTAATTATCACTGTGTTGCTACAGGAATCCTCCTGTGAGTTGGCTTATGCATTTGTTACTTACATCAGCACCAAGATAAACCAATCAAAATACTTTAAAGCTACAATCTTTTAAGTCCCACTAAGCTCAGCTTCTGAAGTGTAAGACCTCCAACAGACTTTATTACAGAAGATAGACTTCCAGTACACATTTAATACACATGGCTACAGTTCCTAGGAATCTTTGGGAGAAGTAATGAGCTTTAAGTGTGCACTGGATGTGCTCTAAAATGTATGGCTTGGATCTACCCAATATTTGTTTCAAAAATGTGCACCAGTATGAAGGTACATTATTAATAGTTTCAATTTATCTTTTATTGAATTCTGAAATGATCATTACTCTTAATTCACTGTTTTAAGATTTAGTGGCTGCAGTAACACATTTTAAAGATTCCCTCGCTTTGCTTTGCTTTGCTTCTCTTCCCGTCTTTGTTTTATTTGAGTGATTGAATTGTCACCAGTCATTTATTTAATTAAATTTGTATAACCCTTGATAGCAGACTTCTCAGTGCTGTTTAAAGGACATAAAACACATCTAAACAATTGAAATCAGCAATAAATTAACTATAAACAATAAAGCAGACCAGCCATGTCAAACATGAGTTTGGATTAATTATTATTGGATTAAAAATTAAAACCAAGAGTTAACAAAAAGGCTTTTGCCTGGGTTTACATGTCTTTGACATTCCTTGTCCTCTAAAATAAAAGAAATAGAAGAAGAAGAAGAAGAAGAAGAAGAAGAAGAAGAAGAAGAAGAAGAAGAAGAAGAAGAAGAAGAAGAAGCGGATAGCCATGTTGGCCTTGGTTCATAAATCACCTCATATTTCAATTTGCAATTAGTTACTTAAACCTTTTAACAAATGATCTTTTGTTGAATGTTCAGCATTGTTAAGAATAATTTGATTGCATTGTTTTCCCTGAATTACTGTAAACTTGAAGATGACTCCAATGGCTATGATGTACAAACAAGTAATCACAATGGTATGTAACTCCTCCTTACGTCATTTTGAAATGCTTGTACTGTGGAAACCACAATGACTTGGAAGGTCAGGTTTGCTTTGCCTTTACCATTCTAACTGATTCCGTCCCACAAGTCCAATTTGTACCAATTTCCTACATGATCCATGGGGATATATAATGAAGAACATGGGGCAGAATACAACATGCTATATTTCCCTTGAAATAGAAGTGATGTGCATTGAGGTGCTTTCTTTGTATGAAACTGATGCTGTCAGTAACATCCCCGAGTCAACCATTTGTGAAGGTTGCATTTTTTCTGCTTCACAATTTCAAACACAGCCAGCAGGAAGCAAAACAACATACAAGTAATCAAGCAGAAATAAAACCAATGGTTAAATCCCGTTGCAGTCGTGTGGGTCTTTTGAACTGCTGGGCTTTATATGCTTAGCAAGGAACTTAAGACAGAAAATAAACTTCAAGTCCTGATTAAATACAGTGATCAATGAGAATAAATGCCATGGTGCATATGCAGCAGCACAACCGCATGCCTTCATTTGCCCCAACTGCAACGAAACATGATTCTCCTGTGCTGGTCTCTACAGCCGCAGCAGGCTCTGTAACTCTCAAATGCTCTCAAAGGCACACTCCTGCATTGTCCCTTAAAACAGAGGATGCCAACAATGAGACCTTGGTCATACCCACACTATACTTTTTCAGCACTATGTTATCTAAAGAATTCTGGAACTGCAGTTTGTTTGGGGTGATGAGAGCTGTTAGAAGACCCATAGTCCATAGCTGCCAAGTCTCCCGTTTTTTGCGGGAAACCCCCGTATTTAAACTCGTTTCCTGCTGTTATCCCGAATAGGGAAAAATCCCGCAAATCCCCCGGATTTCCTACCTGCCAGGGAGGCTCCTTCTGCACATGTCTGGACATGCGCAGAACCGATTTTGGGTGCCGCTCTGCCCATGTCTGGGCACCAGAAATTGGGCAGAGCGGCACTGGAAGTCGCTTCTACGCATGTCCAGACATGCGTGGAAGCGACTTCCGGTGCCGCGCCGCTGCTGATCCCGGATTTTTCTTACTGGGAGTTGGAGGGTATGCCATAGTCACCTCACAGAGCTACAATTTCCAGAGTTCCCTGTGAAGAAGGAATTATTATGAAACCACTTTGGGAAAGGGGAAGGGCTATGAGCACTAAAGCATCAATTGCCCACAACGAGCTTAGTCAAGACAAATAAGCAAACAATAATTCACACAGCTAATGCATGTTCTAGGATCACGTCAATACAAGGGAGCTGTCTTTCTTCTCCTCTAATCTTTTCTTCCATGCCTTGAAGGTTAGAGTATCATATTAGTTGGCACACTCAGCCACAATGAGCAATGACATATTGCTTTGTCTTGTTTGTACTTACTAATCCAGTTCTGGGATATCCACCAATTGTTCAGGATTTAATATCAGTTTAAATTAACATCTGATTGAGGGAGTTCAATTAAGCTCACAAAATAATGGCCAGAAATTATGGCACTATAGACTATTACAAAACAGATGGCACGAAAATTACTGTGGATGTTCAGTGCAGCAGTAATGTTCCATTATAGTTCCCTAGGAAGAACAAGAACACAGCACAATAGCTGGAGCAGTCAGAAGTTCCTTGTCAGAAAATGATTGCTAAAAGATAAGAGAATACGAAGTGTCTGGGAACAATAGCAAGGAAGAGCTAGGCACAATCAAGAGCGGCATCGCATATGGACGGCACATGTACAGCACCCCGTACGGCGTGTCCACATGCAGCAGCCCATACAGTCGCTGTGCGAGAGGCAGCCTGTATGGACACCAGTGTGGACGGTGCGCAAGAGCGGCAGCCCGTACAGATGCGTGTGAGAGCGGCAGCCTGTACGGACACTGTGTGAGCAGCGCCCATACGGACTGTGCATGCCCTTGGCCACTCTACAGCTGGTGGGAGGCAGGGGCCATCTTGTCACCCCCCCTGAGTGGCACCTGGGGCAGACCGCTCCCTCCGCCCCTGCTTTGTATGCCCCTGAATGATCCCCCCTCTCTGAATGATCCATCCTCTTTCTTTTCATGGACTAGTCCTCTCCCTGTGGCCCCAATTTTCACACCTGCTCATAGACAGAAGGCAAGGCAGGTGAAGGACAATGCACCATCTCCTCACTCTTGTCACTGCTTGCATTGTTGCAGAGGACAAATGAGCAATAGCAACAGTTAAGAGAAGAAGGAAGAGGAGCAGGGCCAAGAGAACCCAGGGATAAGCAGTGAATTGGGGTGTGTGTCTTAGCAGGAGCCTAACAATACACTTGCCCAGACATCACTTCTGATCTTCCTTTAGGGCACCTGGAACAGGTACTGGATTCAGTAAATAGGTTTGGATTGGGATCCAGTATGCCCATAGATTCTTTGGGAAGCCTTGGGCAAATCATAATGATCAGTTCATCATCTGCACAATGGAAATGGAGAACTGCTAAATCACAGTTCTGTCACATCAAAAGCAGTTCCCAGGTAGTTACACTGGGAAAGGATTTTAAAGCAACAGGATTGGAGCCTGAGTTCCTCAACTGGGAGAAGAATGTGGTTTTCTCCGTGGTAAGAATCCCCAAGTTTTATTTATGTGCCAAAGACAATGTTTTCCTTTTATGTTTCTTCTGAAGCATGGACAAGGGGAATTCAAGATTACCATCTGGAAAAGGCAGTGACATTTATTCTGTTAATAAGATTGAAGTTTCGTCACTAATATTGTTTTGATTAGAGTTAAGTAACAGGAGGTCAATTATAGGTTCCTGGTAACCAAGCCATCAGTTAAAAGACAAGAATCAAAACATCAGTGAGTCTTTGCAGTGCCAGGCCTAAACACCCACATCTTCCTACTCTAAAACAGATACATTTAAAAAGCATGAGAACAGCTGAGACAGATAGAATTGGCCGGGCTGTAATTTGCACTGGGATGAAACTTCATAACATAGAATAGGATAAATTGGGTCTGAAACAAGAAGGATAAATTTCAGTGGCTAGAAGAGTTTACACAGATTTTTCTGTAATTCTCTGGATACGTAGGTCATTGTTATTCGGTGTCCATAATGCATATATCTAGTATCCAGATTTCAACTCTCTTTAAATAATTAGTTCCTAGTTTTCCAGAAAGTTAAGCTGGACAACAGCTTTTTGCAACAGTATTAGATGTAAGCTTTGGTTTAAACCGGATATTTTCCCTGGCCTTGTTGGTTTCAACCAGATATCATATTAGACATTTTTATATGGCATTGTGGGAGGAATTCCTAAGAGCAGGAGAGTGTCTCCAATTGTGGTTCATTCCTGAATAGCAGTGATGAGAGCCAGTTTCCTTGCAAGATATCTTTGTGTTTTGCACAGAGATTAAAGCGTGTAGAGCCAGAATTAAAGAGAGAGAAAATACTTTATCTTTCCAGCTTGCCACTTGCAAATATTACCTACTTTCAACAGATCTTCAATGTGGTCCTAAGTATGCTTGCTGACAAAAGAACTGAGTTCAATGTGACATAGTCCCTAGTCAATGCACTTATTGCAGCCTAATCCTAATGGTCATTTTATTTTAAGCATATGACTAATGTGAATCAAAACACACTATATGGCTTCCATTGGTGTGAATAGTTGTTATTTCAATGCAAATAATAGCATGGGATTTAAAATAGTAAAAGCGATATATAACTCTTTTATTTTTGGCTTTCTTGTATTCCAGCAGGATTTTCAGTATTGCACAGTTTGTTTGTTTTTGTATTAAATGTTTTCTCAGTTTACAAAGACGTGTGCAATGTCTCTCATGACATTTTTACAGATCAGTTTCAATTGTTGAGACATTGGGGAGGAAAAGGGGGGGGAGCGGTAGATAAGGGAAGGGGATGGGGGGTCTAACAATGTTTCTGTTTTATTTAGTGTGTGTGTGGGGGGGTAGTATTGCACAGTTTTGATACGGTGTTCACAGTATCCAGTTATTGGTTAGAAGACGGAGCAGAGAGCATGCCCTGGCAGTTCTTTTACACTGACCTCAGCTCAACAAGAAATTTAGTAGGTGACCATGAAAAATTATTTTGTTACTAGGGAATGGTGAATCTGTTAGTTTAAGTTTCTTTCCATTTCTCAGTATTTCCAGGCTTAAGGTCTGTTCTCCACATTTCCAGACTGCTGTGGCTATTATTATTATTATTATTATTATTATTATTATTATTACCATCATCATTATTATCATTATGATTATTATAGCACACCTGAAAATTCATTAGCATTTCAGTGCAAATTTCTCCTAAACACCAACATTTCTCTATGCACTTTTGTCTAAGCGCACACTTCTGCACACTTCTGCAGCCAAATATAAGGCTTTTAAAAAAATATATACACACTTTATACCATGATAAGCATTTTTGGACACATTTTGTGGCTGAATAACTTCATTGCAAGATTCAGACAAGTGCAGATTTTGAAGGAAGGCTGCATTATGGGTTGCCTATATATAGAAAGGGTGAATTAGATAGGTTCACTTTTAACTGCAAACTGAATTGAATTTCTCCCCTCTGCCTAGCTGATACTCAGCCAAGACAACTGACAAAATTTGGGAGGAACACCCCAGCACATTGCTTGGAAGCAGAGGTTTCAGACACCTAAGAGCTTTGCAATAACAATTGGTCCAGCATGCATGCCAAAATTTCATTTGAAAAAAGAAACGGTTAGATTTCAAACACAATAAGGGATTTTGATTTTTCTGCACCAAAATACTTGCTGGAAATTAAATTAGTGCAAGATAACTATTTGTTTAGTATAATATAACTATTTATTTAGTTTCTTCCACTTGGTTGAGACCTACTTATTGTACCAGATGTTTTCCTGGGCTGTAAAAAGATCAAATAAATTATGAGATGCTAATGTTTCCATTCTTCCAGTAGCCTTGTGAATGCCAGTACTTTTTGGGCATTTTAGCCTCTGTTTACCACACTTTCACCTTCTGGAATATCAGTCCTTTCTTGCTTCCTTTATTCAGTTCTCAGTGTTTTTCTTCAACTTCACACCTCTCTGTCTGAATAGCTCTTTCTGTTTTGCTTTACCCCTGCCATGAACTCAAGAACCGGACATCTGAATGCACTTTATAATTTCACCTTTAAAAGTTGTCCGCAGCCTCTCTAACCTTTCTCTGTGCTTATTCTATTTGGATGAGTTACACAAAAATAATCAAGGTTTCAGATGAGTAATCTAAGTTGGTGGAAAGGCAGAAGGTAACTATTAAACCTTAGTATTTTTGATACAATTATGTTCAGTTTATATCCTGTGAGTCTATGGCCAGCCCTATCATTAGGCAAAGTGGCAGCAGATGTGGAAGGACAGCAGTGGAAGTTCCCCTGACCCAGCCGATCCTCCTGAGCTCCCTAGGCATCACCTTCCATTGGAGGACAGAGCTGCGTGTGCCATGCAGCCTTTCATGTGGCCCCATAAGTATCCTGCTACTCTCAAGTGTATTAGAGGACCACAATTCAATTGCCATTCTAGCTGGCTCATGAATGTGGAATGGGAAGGTGCCACATTATCTTTTGCCTCAGGCAGCAAAATGCCTTGGGCCGGTCATATGTGATTCTGTAAGATTAATTGACTTCATCATTCACTGCGAATGTGGAGGAATATTAGGTACACATTCAATTCAACGTGAATGAAAGGCACAAAAGATACAATCCTATTCACACTTACTTTGGAGCAACCAATCCTATACAATGCAGTTCTATACATGTCGACTCAGAAGTCCCATTGAGTTCCCAAGGGTGTAATATTTCATCCTGAAAGATTTTAGCTTGAAATTGGTTTATTTTGGTGCTGGGTCATCACCCCCTTTTTGTACCATTTTCCCCGTGCTAAAAGGAGAGACCATTATGGTTCTCTGAAACAGAGCTTTTTCTGATAGAATTTTGCAGAGATATCACTACCGTTCGAGAACTGGCAACACACACAGACACACAGTTTCTGTTTCTGAGTCAAAATATTATTGGATTTTAAATAGCAATTCTAATGACCTATGAGGGGAGAACTGGATTTGGTAATAGAAATGAAAACTTGGTACTGAAAAGTTATAAGCACCTCTGGTTCAAGTATCTGGAGTTCAGAGTTCTGACCTCTGAAAGAACTAAACATACAGTTATACAAGAAGACAGACTTGGTTCCCATGGCTGCTTCTGTGAAGTCCATGATTTTAAAAAGGAATGCAGACATGGTTATGCAAGTTACAACCTTTATAAATTAGCCATGATTTTTGTGTGCCCAGAAGGCATATCCATCAGAAGGAAGGTGCCTTAGCTGCGTCTTCTGGAAATAATTTGTCAGAGATGTTATTTTATTGAAAATTGAGAGTTCTTACATCCAGTACGGATGGGTAGATTGATTTTGATATAGTTCTATGTTTTCATTTTTAAATTAGCCACAAAAGCAATGCGTAATCCCTTGCCTTATAGAATAGGATTTCACCACTTCTTCAGTCATAGGCAAACATACCCACCCACCCTTCATTGAGGAAAACATTAGATCTATTAAATGAAGCAGTCATTTTGAAAGAATCTAAATTACCCTCCAGTTGAGCACACTTTCTGTGTTCCTGGGCAAATAAATTGTTTTACTGATCATGGACAAATGGAGAATCTGTATGCCCCCAAAACAAATAAAAAACAAACAAATCTGTAAAAAAATTCCTTCAGTAGCACCTTAAAGACCAATTAAGTTTTTATTTTAGTTGGTCTTTAGGTGCTACTGAAGGAATTTTTTTTATTTTGTTTCGACTCAGACCAACACGGCTACCTACCTGTAACTAAAACAAATCTGTATTTCCTTTTTAAAAATTCCGAAGTAAAATAGGAGGCTTGCTGTGAATATACAGGCAATAGCATAGATGAAACTTTCTCAGCACAGGAAAGATGAAAATGAAGAATATTAACTCACTGTGTTGCAGACTTAGAAATCCCATCTGATACAGGCCTAATAAATTGACAAGTTTTTAATGTTCTTAAATAATTTTTTAAATTTTTTTATTTAATCTATTCATAAACTGTTTATTAGTCAAAGATCTTGAAATGCTTTGCAATAAAAACAAAAAACAGAAAATAGTCAAAATAGATGGCTATATAGTAAGCACAATATCAAAAGATTTACATTAAGAAAAATCTAAATATACATTATTCATATCCATAAGCATCGTATCCATAAAGCTAAGATAAGAGAAAATTAGTAGGGAGCATGAAACAAACTCTCAACCAGCATAAAAGCACATTCTTTACACAACCACTCACACAGTCTCACCATCCAGTCCTTACTTCAGACAGTATTTCTTTTTCTTTTATTTTTTTTTAAATATACTTTATTAAGGTTAAAACACAAAATACATCCAGGATAGATCATACACTTTCTATTCACACATATCACACAATTATCTAACATAAACAAATTATAACAAACTTATAACACAATAATAGTTTTAAAACTAAAAATTACTTATCCTTGTAGTTCAAATCGAATCGAATAGCTAATACATCTCTCCATTTTGATACTTCCACTTATCTACACCTCGGTCATCACCTATTCTTTTTCTACTGCTTCTTTCAATGCTCTGCGTTTTCCATGTTTTCAATTTTATTATTCCATATTTCTTATTTTCAGTTTTTTATTTTCAGTGCCGATCATTAGAAATGGATCCAAGATTTTATTGTGGGGCATTGTTGTCTCATATAATTACCGAATTTTTCCCAATTTTGTTCAAATTTTTGTTTGTTACCTCCTCTTATTATATTGGTTAGTCTTGCTAAATCTAAAAATCCAAATAATTTTTCTTGCCATTCATTCAACTTTGGAACCTCTTCCTTTTTCCAGTATGTCGCTATCAATATGCGTGCCGCTGCTGCGGCATACATAATTATTATTTGATCTTGTTTTTGGATTTCTTTATCTACCATCCCCAGTAGGAGGTTTTCCGGTTTCTTCTTCAAATTAACTAACTTTTTTTTTGTTACCTCTAGAATTATATTCCAAAAAGGTTTAATTTTATCACACTGCCACCACATGTGTAAAAACGTTCCTATTTGCTTTTGGCACCTCCAGCACATGTTGCTTTTTGTTTTGTATAATTTCTTGATCTTAACCGGTGTCATGTATCACCTGTGGAACATTTTGACCATGTTTTCTTTAATATTTTCCGATGCTGTAAACTTCCAGGAGTTTTCCCACAGTTCTGTACTTCAGACAGTATTTCTGACCACCAACCACTTATACCCAAATGACTAACAGTCACCTCTTCTGCTACCCAGACACCTTTGCTACCACATTTGTATCCTTTGTACACAGAAGAATTACAGGCTCTACACATCTCCGTCGTGCTGAGTCATGGGCCACAACCAGTGAAAATGAACCCAACAGTTCCATTATGCAGCTATATGACTGCACGATATTGCTTAGCCATTGTCTCAGGTTATTTATGCTTTTCATCTTGTGCTACTGTAATAATATACAGTGCATTTGCCGCCAGCAGCTGCAATTAGCTAGGAATGAAGGGCAAGTTGTTTCTGACAAGGCAACAGCAGACCGCAATGTGTATGTTTCCATAACACTTTCCCCTAGCCAAGGTGCCTTTTAGAGTAGCTGGCAAATGCATAGCCCTCTTTCCCCTGGAATGAGGCCACTTTTTGATTATGGTCTGCAGGCATGTGAGGTTAGAAACCTCCTGAAACGAAGGAGGTCAAAGCTCTGTTAGTGTATGGATAGAAACCACTTGTATGCTGCCTTTAGTTCCCCAGAAGAAAGGCTGAACATAACTAGAATAAATAACAACAACAAAATATTTACGGTGTGCACATGGGTAAGAACAAAGCATGCAACCCATTTTACAGTACTGTAACAGGGTGAAGCAACACCTTGTTCTCCCTGCATCTCACTCCCCAATATCATGCTAGGAAACATCCAAAGCATCAAAAGAAACAGATGATAGGATCTCACAACCTGTCTTCCCAATACAAACAGAAGAGCTAAGATCAAGCTATTAGGATGATTACCTCCAATTCACACCTCACGTGGAATATTTGCTACCTGCTTATAGGCATTAGTGGCAAACTAGTAGAGGATAAGTCTATCAATGGTTACTGGCCACAATTTCTAGGTTCTACCTCTACCATAGCTGCCAAGTTTTCCCTTTTCTCGCGAGGAAGCCTATTCAGCATAAGGGAAAATCCCTTAAAAAAAGGGATAACTTGGCAGCTATGACCTCTACTGTTGGAGAAAGTACCACATTTTTCCACGTATGAGATGATGTTTTATTTATTATTTAAAAATGTTAAAAATTGGGGGTCGTCTTATTCACGGATAGTGCAGGGGGGGGGAATTGGTGGCAGCCGTGAGCAGGAAATTGTCAGCAGCGATTGGGTGAATGGTGACTGCGGCAAGGCCTGCTGACGATTGGCTGCAGCTCCGACAATTGGGTGGGTGATTGGTGGCTGCGGCAAGGCCTGCTGGCAATTGGCTGCTGCTGCGGCAACTGGGCAGGTGATTGGTGACTGCAGCAAGGCCTGCTGGCAATTGTCTGCTGCTGCGGCAATTGGGCCGGTGATTGGTGACTGCAGCAAGGCCTGCTGGTGATTGGCTGCTGCGGCAGCAATTTGGCGTTTGATTGGTGGCTGCTGGTGGTGAGCAGGCAGACGATTGGTGGCTTCGGCGAGGCGTGTGATTGGGGTAGTCTTATACATGAAGGGCGTGTTATACATGAAAAATACGGTATGTCTCTTATTACCAGTTGTTTGCTTTCAGAAGTGGCAAGAGGGCTGTTGTGCTCAGGGCTTTACCTCCTCTCTTCGGCCACTGTGATATAGGATGCTGGGTTAAAAAAGCCATTGGCCCTATCCAGAAGGTCATACCCTCCAACATTTCTCTGACAAAAATAGGAATCTCCATTCTATGCCCTCCAAAATTTCTCCGATGAAAATAGGGAATGTCCTAGGGAAAAGTGGGACATTCCAGGATCAAACTGGGATGGCTTCTGCAAATCTGGGACTGTCCCTGGAAAATAGGAACACTTGGAGGGTCTGGAAGGTTTTTCTTTTGTTATCTATAATTCAACTGGGATCTGCACAAAGCCTGTCTGGCTGGTTCACATGGCACATGTGGAGATTCCTACCCTTGCACAGATAACACAGGAGAAAGTGTGGTGTTGTCAGCATCCCACTATATTGCATATTCTCTTCTTTGGCTGGCTTGTTTTAATGCACAACTGGGGAAAAGCACAGAAAATCAGAAATCAAGATGGCAGAACGCGTCCTGCATGGAGAGCTCTTACGTTTCCTTAGATGACAAGATAATATAGTGATATAATGGTACTTGAGGGGCAAGGCATGTTATCACAAGAACCCTTGCTGTGCTCTCACTAAAGGCAGATACATGGAGAGGATTGCATCAAAGGTGTCCATGGGCCAAGGACATGCGGGCTGCCCTTTGTTGTAAACAGGAGAATAAGCTCAAAGTCTGTAAGAAAAGAAAGTGCAATTTAATAACAGAAAGTGGGACGAGCCTGGCCATTTCATGAAGAGGCAGGCCGAAATCTCCATGGTGATACATCTCTGTATTTTCTACTACATCCTGTATTCATGTTATATAGCTGGGAGCTATCTTACATAAGGCCTTCCCCAATTGACACAAATCTGTGATTTTAGCTCCACATGTATCCTATTGACTCTCATGTGGCAAAAATTGGCTAATGATGAATGGAAAATTTTCCATTCCCACTGAACTGGCAGGTGGTTGTAGTAGATTTTGGCTGCCAGTTCTTCCTTTTGCTTCCTTTAAGCAAACTGATAAAGGATAATTAAAAAACAATAGTTCTTAGCTATTGTTGAATCCTGACAAGACAGAAGTACTGTTCTTGGGGGACAGGGGGCAGGCTGGTATGGAGGACTCCCTGATCCTGAATGGGGTAACTGTGCCCCTGAAGGACCAGGTGCACAGCCTGGGAGTCATTTTGGACTCACGGCTGTCCATGGAGGCACAGGTTAATTCTGTGTCCAGGGCAGCTGTCTACCGGCTCCATCTGGTATGCAGGCTGAGATCCTACCTGCCCGCAGACTGTCTTGCCAGAGTGGTGCATGCTCTAGTTATCTCCCACTTGGACTACTGCAATGCGGTCTACATGGGGCTACCTTTGAAGGTTACTCGGAAACTGCAATTAATCCAGAATGTGGCAGCTAGACTGGTGACTGAGAGTGGCTGCCAAGACCATATAACACCGGCCCTGAAAGATCTTCATTGGCTCCCAGTACGTTTCCGAGCACAATTCAATGGCCTCGGTCCTGTATACCTGAAGGAACGTCTCCACCTCCATCGTCCAGCCAGGACACTGAGGTCCAGCACTGAGGGCCTTCTGGCAGTTCCCTCGCTGCGAAAAGTGAGGTTACAGGGAACCAGGCAGAGAGGGCCTTCTCGGTAGTGGTGCCTGCCCTGTGGAACGCCCTCCCAGCAGATGTCAAGGCAATAAGCAACTATTTTACTTTTAAAAGACAACTGAAGGTGGCCCTGTTTAGGGAAGTTTTTAATGTTTGATGCTGTATTGTTTTTAATATTCGGTTGGAAGCTGCCCAGAGTGGCTGGGGAAACCCAGCCAGATGGGCGGGGTATAAATCATCATCATCATCATCATCATCATCATCATCATCATCACAATCCAAATGTGTGACCAGCTTCCTCTCCCTGGTGGGAAGAAGGGATTCGCTGGTATAGTCATCTTCTTAATACCTTTCCATAGTCTTGGCATTGTTACATAACCCCCCTTTTCAGTTGCTTATGACTCCGCTGCTTTTTATGCTGGACTCAGATCTGGCTTTTGTCCCAGCTGTTCCACCTGCAGGTTTTCTTTTCCAGTTGTAATTATCACAATGAGGTTGAGTTCACACATTTGTATGAAACTTGAATGCATGAAGCGGGTGCACAAATCACTCCATTTGGTGAGTAACTACAGATCATTGCCTTTAGCACACCAGGAAAAATATCCCCAGATGGGAGCCATTCAGGGAAGTGAAAGGAGACAATGATAAGATGTTAGTGGCTTGGCTTGTTACCAGAACTGTCACTGCTGTAGCTTTGAAGTTAATGACAAAAATGTCAGCTTAGTGAAGAATAAGAAACCTATAGAACTTAGTAGCAGTTGTCCAGATCCCCCCTTAAAAATGTTTAGGGGTACTCTCATTTTCCTACTCATATTGAAATACTGCCCCTCAATGAGGCCAAACTTAGATTCACGAAATGTTTAGGGGGGTATGCGTACCTCTGCATCCCCCCCCAGAAAAAAGCACTGCCTTTAGGTAGACAGAGATTGTAAACCACATGAGGTTTAAAAGAGGAGAACAAATTAGATCTTCTTGTGTAATCTATCCTTGGAACACTGTCCTTTTTTTCCAGGAAAAAATATATGGATTTCTTAACAAAAATCAAATATTTGGTCCAAGATTGTGTGCAATCAAACTTTCCATAAAACAGTTTAATTTTTTATTTATTTACTGACAGTTGTTTTCCTTCAGTCAGTTTTAACAAAATAATTTCAATCACTCCGGAAAATTGAGTGAAAAGGAAAATTAACACTGTTTAAAAGGGTGGTAATGGGATGCAGGTGGCACCGTGGGTTAAACCACAGAGTCTAGGGCTTGCTGATCAGAAGGTCGGCGGTTCGAATCCCTGCAATGGGGTGAGCTCCCGTTGCTCGGTCCCAGCTCCTGCCAACCTAGCAGTTTGAAAGCACGTCAAAGTGCAAGTAGATAAAAAGGTAAACGGCGTCTCCGTGTGCTGTTCTGGTTCTCCAGAAGTGGCTTTGTCATGCTGGCCACATGACCCGGAAGCTGTACGCAGGCTCACTTGGCCAATAATGCGAGATGAGCGCCGCAACCCCAGAGTAGGTCACGACTGGACCTAATGGTCAGGGGTCCCTTTACCTTTACCTATTTGAAGAACAGCACCAGAGATAATCAGCTCAAGGAGGGAACTGAGGCCTGAAATATAGCAGGCAGGACTTGGGCCAGATTCTCTTGATCAGACAAAGGCAGAGCAGAAGTTAGCATTCATCCCTGGGCCAGCCACTCTAGAAGCTTCTTGTCACTCACAAGGGCCAATGTTGCACACCCCAAGCTTTTCTCAACCCAAGAAAGCCAGAGCCTGTGCTTACATGAACACAAATAAGCCACCAGCTGCCCTGTGGGATGGATCTTGGACCACAATACCTCAAGGATCACCGCTCCCATATAAACCAACCTGGACTCTGTGTTCATCACCTTGAGGCCCTTCTTCGTGTGCCTCCTCCGGGTGAGGTCCAGAGTGTGGCAACACGAGAACGGACCTTTTCTGCAGTGGCTCTCTGTTTGTGGGATGTAATAAACAGCACACTTTTTTGGTAAGAAATGAGGTACTGGTACTGTTGTTGGCACCTGTCTGTCTCAAGAGACAATGGAGTGTACCTCTGGGGGTGCAGTTAGCAGCACCAAAGTGATCACCCTGGGGCACAAGCCTGAGCAGTGTGTATGGAGGTCCTGGGCTTCTTAGACAAGCCCCCTCCCTGGCTTTGCTGATGTGGTCCAAAGGAAAGCAGAGTGCTGTGAGCGCCAGCACAAAATGGCGGCCATGACCAGCAAAAAGAAGGAAAAGAAGAGGTGATGGTACTCTGTTCTGGTGGGCACTGTCTCTCTCACACGATATACAGATCTTTTATGTTTCAGTAGCATTGCATCCCAAACCCAATTGCTCTGGAAACCATTTGGCAGACCCTTCAACACATAATTCAGCATGTGAAGCGTTTGACTTGGATGTGGATAGGTGGAATTCAAATCCTGGCTTGCCCACGGGTTTATTTGTGTCTCTGAATGAGTTTGTCTCTTTCCACTTCAATTCCTCATTAGGAAATATAGCTAGTCATCTGGAGCCTTCAGATAAGAAGCATCTATAAATCTAAATCAATTAAGCAACTGGAATGCCACACGCTTATACATTCTGGAACTGCTTCTGCAAGTAACAAAAACAAAATCAAACCTCAAAATTCCCCCCATTAAGTTTTGCTTATTAAAACAGAATTCAATTGCTTTCATAAAAAAATAACACCACAGAACTGCAATTTTAATTCAAACAGAATGTCTCATTTATATTTATGACAGCCACTTCTGTAGAGAACCTCTCACCCAAGACATAAATGAAAGTTGTCAAAGAATTGTCAGCCAGTTTTTCTGAGTGTTTGCTTTAAAAGATCGTTGCTTTCAGAACTTGGTTAGTCACTTCATTACACAGGGTCTTTTCGGGGACAGACTTCTTGTGAGTACCAGGAAAGTTGGATAAAATCACAAAGGATATGTTTGGTTGCAAGGAGTTGTCACCGTAGAACATACCAGATTTGTTACAGGAGCTGCCTGCAAATCTCAGCCAACACTAATATTCCCATTTTGATCTGTCTTGTTCAAGCATTTGGAAAAGTCCCCACTTCTCCTTTCATCAGAGAAGTTACAGCATGGCAAGTACCAGTCACTGACATCTTCAATAAGTGGCAGGATCTCAGTATATTGTCAGGAAACATCGCTGATGCCTGGCTCTGGGTCCTTTTTCTGGTGCTCAGTTTGGGTGGCCATGTGGTCTACTTTACAGAGGATAGTCCTCTAGTTGAAGACTGACAAACGAGAGTCTGCTATTTGAAGCCATGTATTTTAGGGGTGGGGAAAATTTTGACTCAGTGGGCCAGATCCACAAGCCAAATTTGACAGGTCATTGGGGCAATCAGATGATTGACAGATATGATCCTGTTCATCTGTTAAAAGCCCATGCACAGAAGTGCACAGGCACCCAAACAATGAAGGATTAACCTCCAAGGATTGTATGGGGGTCAATCCTGCTTTCTGCATGGGTCAGTTCCATGCACCAGTTCTCTGTGGCAAACTGGAGCATACAGCCAAACTGGGCAGGATTGAATCCCCCACCCCCCTATCAGATGATGAGTAGTTGATCCTATACTCTAGTTTCAGGGTGAAGATTCATGAGAAGGAGAGTAGGGGCTCACCAGAAGTCAATATAGTGCCTTTAAGATGATATGTTTCTCTGGACACAAGAAATAATTGCTAACATGCCAGCATAGCAGATATGAATGCTGCAGAAAGACATTTTTTTAAAAAAAACTTCAATTGTTTAAATGTTTTCTCCTCAAGCATGCATGTTTCCCGAGGATAATGTCTCAACGTGGTGAAGCGTTCCAGTGGTTGAGTGGTTTCATCTATCTATCCTTTAATTTTCTGTCAAGAGGATCATGCTTAAATAAAACAAGATAGGGCCTCCTGTCATGTAGCAACTTGAAAGGGAGTGAGACACATATTTGGATCTGAGCTGTTAGAAAGGCTTAAAATATTCCCAAGTTGATGGTAGCTTTGGAATGAACAATCTTGGTGTGCAAAAGTTTCTGAGGCCCAGTAATAACAGGCACATTTCAAGAGCATCTCAGAGTGTAATGCATTGCTGATTAAATTTTGAGGACAAAACAGAAATAAGGGACACCTGCTCCAATTCCTTGGTATGGATGAAGCTGGCCATTTCAATCAACATAGGCAGTCTGCTGTGAAATGACAAGGGACTACATGACATGTAAAAATGAAGAAACCACAGGGAGACCTACAAGCACAAAGCCAATTATGCTAAGTCCTCCTGTCACTGAGCAAAGCAGAGATTACGGACGGATTAACCGGTCCATATTTCAACAACATATAAGTACAAGAAGTAGGTGGTAATGTATTCTTTTCTGAAAGATGTTTACAAGAACACTGGGATCCTTTTCAGATGACTTTTGAGGGCAGTTTATAGTGTGATTCCACCCTTGGCTGCTGAAGAGATGTCAGAAGACATGGCACATGAAACATCATTTGGGTGGTCCTTCAGAGAATGGGCTTGATGTGCCTCATCTGATCAGCTGCTCGTGAAATACAGTTGGGTACTTTCATCATCATCAACATCATCATCATTATCATCAGGAACTTGTGAACTAGTGCAATTCATAAGCATTGAACTTACCTGGAGCGATATGAAAAAATGGTGCATATTCTGTTTTATTTCCATGCGTGTTTGATGTCCAGGGCCAGATTTAGGTTTGATGAGGCCCTAAGCTACTGAAGGTAATGGGGCCCTTTATATGTCCAGCTGTCCTTTGTCAACAACAGATTGACACTGGTTTTTTTGTGTTGAATATATGCTGTATGGTAATTTGTGGACCTAATAGGTATCTAAAGCCATTTGCACATGCAGAGTGTAGGCACCCTATATATAGAAATGAGCAAACCAGTGATATTTTCAGGAGCAGGCTAGCAGGCGGGGCCCATTACATACATCATAGGAGCCTACACAACACTGTTGCTGTATGTAGGTTTTATTTTATTTGCTTTTCATCTTGTTTTGGAAATGTACATCCAGTTTTTTTCCTTTATTTTTCCTTTATGTACATCCAGTTTTTTTCCTTTATTTTTTTGGGGCCCCCCAAGAGAGGGGGCCCTAAGCTATAGCTTGTTTATATTATATGTACATCCAGCATTGTTGATGTCACACTAAGCCAAACCATAGCTTAAACAAGCACATGGGAGGAAATCTCAGTTGCTTTGCTTATCCCTGGTTGGTTTGCTGCTGGACCATAGTTTGGTTTAGTATGTCATCTGAACCCAGGTTTTCTCTCTCTCCATGAGCTGTAACCATGGCTTGTCCTATGGTTTATGGTTCAATGTTTGTCAGGAGAGCTAAACCATGAACCTCCGTTCGGATAACATGCTGTGCCATGGCTTTACTCAGTGCAGTGCAGCCATGAAATGAACAGGAAGGAGCGAAGTAGATAGGATCCTTGTGCGTTCATTCTAAGTATTACAACTTGTTCTAATTTCTTGTGATTTGACCATGCATGTTACAGTAAAGTCACCTTTTGTTTCCATTTTAAAGAAAGATCCAAATCATATGGGGAAACTGCTTTGAAATAACCCAGTGCCTAAAGGCTTGGATTGGAAATATATAATTTGGCAGGGATATAGAAGTGATGGAAGTTGCTTTTCGTCTCAGCTACTCAAATCTTGGCAAATATCCCCCAAGTCATTGCCATATGTCTATGCACAATAGAATCAATAGAAAACAATTGTGTTTTTTAAAAATGTTCCCATTATTCTAAACACATTGCAGCTTTGTTTCTTAACAATCAACTACTGAATAAAAAAGCACTTAGCAGGTGAGTAGAGCTGCATGTATTGTTATTCTTATACCACTGCTGTATATCAGGGATGGAAAACCTTTGATCCTGGCTATAGTTTGGCCTCAACCTTCACCTTTCCTGCTTCACTCAAGCCCTGCAACCAGCAGTGTATTACAACAACCAACAGTGCAAATGGGGTACAAACAGAGAGAGACTTGGCAATAATGTGGAGTTGTCTGCAAGAAAATAAACATAGCCCATTGGAAGACTGATGGGATAAGGAAAGAAAGTCAGGTTGCTGTCGTTTTTAAAACACCCTAGAGATTTTAGAATAGCTGTGCCTTCTCAAAGACAAAGCAAGAGAAAAAGAAGAAAATGATGTTGCAAAATGAGAGTGAAAGAAAGTGTGGCAAAAGTGAGAGAAAGAGAGGACACACATATTTGGCTAAGATTTCTCAAGAGCCTTTTGCCTTTTGCTCACCTGAAATGGGAGGACATCTTCCATATTTCACAATTACAAATGTAATTTTATTTTTCACCCCGCAAGAAAAAGGCTAAAGGATGAAGGGAAATAATTTCATCCATCATCCACTCTTTAAAACTGAACTGAAAGCTGGTATAAACAGCTGACAATGAACTTCACGAAAACAATCAGGCTGTGTGATTAGAAATGACTGTTTTCTGTATAATCAAATTCCTTCAGTAGCACCTTAAAGACCAACTAAGTTTTTATTTTGGTATGAGCTTTCGTGTGCATGCACACTTCTTCAGATACAGTGAAATGGAAGTTTCCAGGCACTTATAATCTGTATAATCAGTGTCTGCTTGATGAAATGAGCTAAATAGGTTCGTTGGGGGCCTGAGAGGAAGAATATGAGAGGGAGAATCATGATTCACAGGACATAATCAGCAGCCATTATCTGTAGTGTTTTCATTGATCCCTGTGAGAATGCAATTTCACACTTGACAGCAATAGGATACAGAAGTACAGAAGTGGGAGCCATTTTAATTGTGCCCCTAATGGCTGCTCATCAGAAGTGTTCCATTTAGAAAAAGACATATGTTGGCGAACTCTGCAAACACGTTTTGCTCTCTTAGAGGCCAGGTGTGCCTTTTGCAGTAAATAACCAGCAAGAAAGGACCAACAGGTTAAAATAATGCTCATAGGGAAATGTGCAGCTGTCATTTTGCACATATCGGGTCCTCCCTCAAAGAGGGCACGTGTTGCGGTGAGACCTGGAAACCGACACCCTGTGTTGTGGGTGGGTAAGATTGGTCAGCCACAACCCCCAATTGGTAGGTCCCTTGATGTTGGGTTCAATCTGGCCAATGGGGTGCAGTCCAAACGGATCGAGGGACCTATATATTCGCATGCACGTGACCCAGAGCTTCCTTTTCGGCGCGTGCATTTGGAACACCTGCCCACATCTCCTTACTTTTAGGGCTTGTTGCGCTTGACCTTGCTATGCTGTCATGTGTCTGTCGTTGGGACAGGGGCATGGCAGGAATTTTCCCCACTTGGCTGATTGGCTGTTGCCATTTGGGTTTCGCCCACCACGTAGCAAATCGTCACAACTTGTAAAGTTGTGGATAGGCTCTGGTTCAGGTGATAGGTATGGGGGAACGCTCTCGCCATCCCTATGTGAACGGTATTCCGTTAAAGGAATTCAGGGACTCAATGTCACGGTCTGGTCGGCGGGTGTCAGGACCAGAGGCAAGATGGTGGTGTACAAGCAGGAACAGGTGCAGGGCTGAGGGTCCAGTAGCAGGCAGTCGCAGGGTCAAGGAGCAAGGCAGAGACGAAGGTCCAAGGAGCAAGAAGCAAGGCGAAGGATCCAGGAACAAGAAGCAAGGCGAAGGTCCAAGGGTCGAGGAGCAAGGCGAAGGTTCAAAGAACAAGAAGCAAGGCGAAGGTCCAAGGGTCGAGGATCAAGGCGTCGGCAAGGCAAGGGTCCACGGAGCAAGGATCAAGACGTTGGCAAGGCAAGGGTCCACGGAGCAAGGATCAAGACGTCGGCAAGACAAGGGTCCAAGGAGCAAGAATCAAGGCGTCGGCAAGGCAAGGGTCCAAGGAGCAGGAGGCCAGATGCAACCAGGCAGGGAAAGCGTTACTGTGGCAAAGAGCTGAAGGGAAATGCTGAGCTTTTATTCCTCCCAGCTCCTGCCACCAGGTGCAGTGAGATAACAAGTGGCCTCACCTGAGAGACTACTCCTTGCCTCTCCAGCACAAGCTGAGGTCTCCACCTGTGTGGCCACGCCTTGCTTCTCCAGCACAAGCTGAGGCAGGCCCCACTCCTGCAAAGCACTACAGGCCCCAGAGCCTGACTCCTGCCCATACTCCTGACAGTCAAATGGTTTGGTCAACCCCCTCACAGGGGGTGCCCATGCCTGAGCTCAGGAGGACATCTGGGTGGCGGACATAGCCTGTTCCCGGCTTTCTGCCTATCCAGGTGTTTACCCTTGGCTGACCTCTGCTGGTGCCCTGGGTCAGCGCTTCCTGCAAGGATGCAGGGAGCTAGTTGAACCAGAGCTTATGCAACCACTCATTTTCTGTAATCAATAAAGTTGTGGCCTAAATTATGCCAAAAACCAAACCAAAATCTGAGTCATGTGTGAATTTATTTAGGGGGGAGGTTTCTGGGTCTGAACAAGCAACTTCCCACAGCAGTGCAAACAGACAAAGAAAGAAAGAAAGAAAGAAAGAAAGAAAGAGTGCAAGTAAGAAGCCAGTTATGCTACGCAATGTACACATCCCATCGTATTAACAATAAAATAGATGTTGAAGAAGAAGCAAAATAAGAAGTCTATGGGAAAGCAGTGAGAAGCTGCAAGTTGGTGTGTGTGTGTCCTTTCCCCTTCTTCAACATCTCACACTATCTGCCTCCAAAGCTTGTTTGAGGTTCAGGTGGACTGGTTTAAGCTGCCCAATTAAGCAAAGTCAACAATGATGAAATGCATCACAAAAAAAGGGCGAAAGAGGATAGCAATTTGCATAAATTTTGCATATGCTAACATATTCACATAGACACACATTTAGAACTGATTATTGCCAGTTAAATAGAAGTGTGGCACATTTCTCGGCACAGTAATGCAGCCAACAGACCTATGTGCTCCTTCCCTCTCTATATCACAAACAAAATATTAGAAAGGGAAAATAATCCAAAATCCATTTTAGGACAATACCTTTAGTAGGCCTAGCAAAACATTGCAACCATAAATGTATCAATCTTGTTTTTCTCAGCATTTCATTTTTTTTGAACATTTCAGCATTTCTGAAAGTAATGCAACATCCTTCAAGATACCGAGCCATCTTTTGGCACTTTCGACAAGCTAGAGTCCAGTGCTTAAATAAACAAATAAATGCAGATGAATTATGACATCTCTAGAAACCACGAGCACAGATGTCGTTTCTAAACCTGTGAAATGAAATTTTGCTTAGTTATATAATTGGTATTGTCTACACAAGGCATCTGACATGAGCGTGTTCCAGAACCTGATGAAGGAGAAAATACAGAGAGGAGGGTGGCAAGAAGATGGGAGATGAAATGTGTTGGGGTTAGAAATGCAAATCGATTTCATTGTATACTGTATGATTCAATCTACCTTGCAATTCATGTTGGAATTACGTGTTGAAGTACAAAACTATACTAAGGGGGCCATCTTGTGGCAAATGGAAGTATTACCAAAAACCAGGCACAGCTGATTTACAGATTAAGGATTTGGTACAGTATTTCTGTATGGATCTATGAGTTCAGTGAGAGGTGTTGAGTGGCTTATATTTTATTAACTTAAGCAGGTTGCAATGCTATGCATTTTTACTAGGGAGTAAGCTACTGCACTTACTTCTAAGCAAACACCCATAGACTTGGCTTTTTATTCTAGTACAGTATTTCATTCCCAGTATATACACTTCAACACCTATGCCATTATCAGGAAAATTAGATCAATGGATTAAGGCATTGCAAATCCATGTATAATGGAATACATTTTTTTTAAATTGCAGATTTTACAACTCATGCTGGAAATCATTACCAATTTCACTGCAGAATACCTGGTTAAAACTCATTTTGGGGGCAGCGGTGGTGTGTGCGTTGGGATTTTCACCCACACATACCTAATGAATGCAATATTTTTTTAAAAAAATGTTATTAAAGGCTGCATAAAGTCAAATAAAATAAAAACATTGTGGTATAGGGCCTGGAGAAGCAAGGTCCAATGTCAGGGTTAAGGATGCCATTGAAAATGGGCAGGTTCACGAGTTTAGTCTCTTTGTTTGTAGGTTCGACTGCATAGTTCCTCCATTCCATCTCCGAAATCACTGCAGACTTCTTTTTGCTGCCAACCCCAACTCCATGAGCTCCCCCTTCACACCTGGAGTGAGCTTCTGCAGGTCTGTGTTCTAAGGCACAACGTCTGCATGTTGTAGCTGTTCCTTGGCAGCTGAATTCAGGACTTGAAAGTAGCTCACCCGCCTCAGGAGGGACTGCCTGCAGATTTCATCTGAGTTTGCCATCATCACCATTTTTTAAAAAATCATAGTCATTTGTTGATTTCCCAGTTACAGTCAATGTGGAGACCTCCATAGTTTTGGAAAATAAACCAAAGTGAGATGCTAGCATTGAAGCAACCTGTTATCCAAAGCGCAGAACAGATTCTGAAGCAAATTTTCTCTTAAGGAAGAGCCACAGCTTATTCCTGTTTTAGAGATAGCAAAATGAAAAAGGAAATTGGAGACTTGCTCAGGACCTCAAAAGGACCAGCAGCCCAGCAAGCAGATAACCAGGCACCTGTTCAGAAGATATGGGAAACTCATTCCAGGTGTCTTCCTCTCACATAGCAGAGGGCAAAACACAACTGAATCTGATATTATGGCTTTGAATGATTGCAAGCAAGGGCTGTTGCAACAAAAATACTGTGTCTGCGCTAAAGTGGACTTGAAAAGGCAAGTCTTGTGAGATTGTGCAGTGTGATCTCTGTTGGTTTTTGCCCCTGACCCATGTAGGACTCACCTTCACTCTCCCCCCACCAAGCAACCCTGCTGGGCATTGGTCAACAACACCAGACCTCTGATCAGCTGTGGAAGCAGGAGCTGTGTCCTCTCATTCTCTTTCATGTGAGCCAGTCCCTTTCCCTCAGGCGGCACCACAATTCAGGAAACCCTTTGTTGTAAAGCCTCTTGATAAGTTGAAAGAAATTCGCAGGCGTTCCCTCTCCTCCTAGTTACTTCCGAGTGGCATAGATACCCCGTTATATGCATGATGAAATACGTGATCTGGAGCACACTCAGTTGCCATAAGAACAACTATTTATCGAGCAGAGATTATGTGAGGAGGGAGAAAAGGTACAGAGGAATAAATTGGTGCACCTACCATTTCTTTCCAATGGGTAATGCAAGTTGAGTTTTGATTACTGCCACAGAGCTGAGAAAATAACTAGCAAACTCGCAATGCTTGAAGTACACCTGAACAATGGCGTAACTGTTTTGCACAAGCCTGTAAAGAATAGCTCCTTTGTTCTTTCAGCATGCCTCCTTTGTAATAGGAGTAATAACTCCCAGAAAAAGATGTATGATTAACTGATCCATGGGCTACAGACTATGATTCCTGAATGTTCTGATATATGTTCACGGAACAAGAACATGCTGTCTCTGCTTATTATATTTTGTGGGGAGAAGCTTTGTATGACTTTTACCTTGACTCACCTATAGTAGTGTGTGTGTGTGTTCTCAAAAATAATGAATAAGCTTGAGAACTTCATAAGGAGAGGAAGCACACAACCTTGATGGCAGAAAGCGAGGAGGAATTAAAGAACCTTTTAATGAGGGTGAAAGAGGAGAGCGCAAAATATGGTCTGAAGCTCAACATCAAAAAAACCAAGATCATGGCCACTGGTCCCATCACCTCCTGGCAAATAGAAGGGGAAGAAATGGAGGCAGTGAGAGATTTTACCTTCTTGGGCTCCTTGATCACTGCAGATGGTGACAGCAGTCACGAAATTAAAAGACGCCTGCTTCTTGGGAGAAAAGCAATGACAAACCTAGACAGCATCTTAAAAAGCAGAGACATCACCTTGCCGACAAAGGTCCGTATAGTTAAAGCTATGGTTTTCCCAGTAGTGATGTATGGAAGTGAGAGCTGGACCATAAAGAAGGCTGATCGCCGAAGAATTGATGCTTTTGAATTATGGTGCTGGAGGAGACTCTTGAGAGTCCCATGGACTGCAAGAAGATCAAACCTATCCATTCTGAAGGAAATCAGCCCTGAGTGCTCCCTGGAAGGACAGATCGTGAAGCTGAGGCTCCAATACTTTGGCCACCTCATGAGAAGAGAAGAATCCTTGGAAAAGACCCTGATGTTGGGAAAGATTGAGGGCACTAGGAGAAAGGGACGTCAGAGGACAAGGTGGTTGGACAGTGTTCTCGAAGCTACGAACATGAGTTTGACCAAACTGCGGGAGGCAGTGCAAGACAGGAGTGCCTGGCGTGCTATGGTCCATGGGGTCACGAAGAGTCGGACACGACTAAACGACTAAACAAAAAAACTGAGACCCACTTCACCCCCACCCCATATGCTCGCAGTCATTTCAGCTTTGTGTGGGATTATATCTTACTGTCTTGTAAGAAATTTCTACAGTATTCTAGTTCCATCTTCCTCCATATGAGCTGCTCCTTCTCCTTCTCCTTCTCCTTCTCCTTCTCCTTCTCCTTCTCCTTCTCCTTCTCCTTCTCCTTCTCCTTCTTCTTCTTCTTCTTCTTCTTCTTCTTCTTCTTCTTCTTCTTCTTCTTCTTCTTCTTCTTCTTCTTCTTCTTCTTCTTCTTCTTCTCACTCGTAGCCGAGTACGATTGTCTTCCATAAACGCGGTTTTAACAATGGGTCCGTAATGGATCCACACGTCCTTCCACAGTGGGGACATTGGTTTCACGGACTCCAGGAAACCCGAGAACGCGTGTCACTGCTTCCTGAGCACTTCTGACTTTCTCTTTGGTTTCTCCTTTGCCGACACGAGCTGCTTCTCGGAGGGAGGAGGGGAAACCCGAGAACATGTGTTACTCCTTCCTGAGCACCTCTGACTTTCTGTTTCGTTTCTCCTTTGCCAAAGCGAGCAGCTTCTCAGAAGGAGGAGGCTGGTTTGCAGACGCTCCAGGGTAAAACAGAGCTCTGGACACAGGAAAAAAAATACCCCAAAGCTGGTAAGATCAAGTCATGATGATATTTTCCTGCCACATGCAGCTATTAAAATAGAATGGGGACTTGTTCATGGTTGCTTGGCTGCACCATACTGCTTTTGCTGATTCAGCAGCTCAGCTTAACAATTGCTTTGTATGTATGTTTGTGAGATATTTTCTGAATCTGATCCTTCAGTGAAAGGGAAGCTTTCGGGAGGGCACAGAAATTTGCTAACTTTATCTACAAGCACCGCGTGGAGTCAGAAAGCCCCGGCTGGCATTGTCTATGTGAAAAGAAAAGTATTCTTCGCCATCTAGTGCTGCTTCCTGTTTTACAACCGTTAGATGGGGGAAAGCTGCTACATATTTGCAGATCGACTGTGAAAACCTGGTGCTTATTTAATACAGCAAGCTGAAGGCACGCACAGAACAAGCCTCCTCCCCATGTTTACTCAGGCATGTTCAATGGGGCCTAGCCCCCTAAGTATGGCAGCTGCAGTTCACAGACCAGCAGCACAAATCTCTGCAGGTTGAATCAAATGAGGTTCTTATTGTCAAAGCTTGTTCTCCATCTCCTAGCATGTCTTGGGTGGGGCTGTAGGACTGAAGTCTTCTTAATGTCTACTCTATGGAGGCTTGAAAGAGAAATGTGGCGTATGTTTTTTGAAAGCCTTGATTCCAGCATGCTCCTGCTGCCCATCACTTTATGGGTGTGTGGAGGCATGACTTGCTCCATCAAAACTTTATGCTCCCAATTGTTCCTCTGAAAAGCTGCCTTTCCTGCTCCACATCTGATGTCATTTGGGGCAGGCAGGTAGGGATTGCTTTCTGAAAATGGTCTCCTGTGCAACATGGGAGGCTTGGAGGAGCATGCTTGGGCCAGAGGTTCCCCATTCCTTGCCTACATTGGCTGGCAGTGGCTTTCTGAGTTTCAGACAGGGATATCTCCTAAACCTGTCTTGAGATGCTGGAAATTGAACTTGGGATATTCTGCCACCTAGATTTGGCTGTTCCCAATTCTAGAAATATTTATATTCCTGCTACCTCTCCTTTCTTTCAGATTAAGGATGGCCCAATCTCGATTGACCAAAACCGAGAGAAAGGCGCTGCTGGATATTTTGGGATGCCAACATCTAAGCCTTCTCTATAAAGCAAGTTTGCATACCTACGATGTCAATTTGTAATGAAATGCAACAATCAGGGCCCAACTGTAGTTGTGGGATACAATGCAAGTGGCTATATCTTTGGAGGCTTTACTGAGCAGAGTTATGCTTCAGCTGGGAAATACCTACTTGATAACAATGCTTTCCTCTTTAGATTGAAAGGGAAGGGGCAGGAGCCCAGCACACTAAAATTCCCAGTCAAGAATGCTGCTGAGGCTTTCCTTGACAATGGTGCATATGGTCCTGTTTTTGGAGCTAACACACTTGTATTCCTGTCACAAAGCAAGAACAGTGTTACCACAAATACTAACACTAACAGTTACACATTCAATGCAGAAGACCTACATGGAAATGACCTAGTCCTTTTGGAATGTGAAGTATATCGAGCTGAAGGTGAGCAGAAATACAGTAATGATTTAGAAGTTATTTCATATTTTGAAACCATTTGATTTGCCTTCTTGCTGATACCAAATTTTATTTTCTCCTTAGGGCTGAGTAGCATTTTGGAAAAACCATGGCGGGAGATGACATGGACCGCTGAGTAGGTTACTGACTCGAGAAACACTCCCCCCCATTCCCCCCCACCCCACACAACATTTAGGCAAGCCAGGGGCATTGATTCATTCATTTATTTAAGGCATTTATATACAATTTAATCCCTATCATTTCCAAGTGGTTTCAAAGTTACCCCAGTTCAAGGGCACATTACAGCTGGGCTAAAGCACTTGACCAGTGAGGGCCAAGTGAGGGGTGTGGCTTGTGGATAGTTCTGAGGGGTAAGATGGAGGCCTGGAGGACCACATTTGGCCTCTGTGCCTGAGTTTCCCAACCCCTGCTTCTAACAGGTTTCACTTTCTTATCTTTCCTTTCCTTGGCTAGTCATCCTCTCAGGTACATGGTCTAAACCAGGCATCCCCAAACTCTGGCCCTCCAGATGTTTTGGACTACAATTCCCATCTTCCCCGACCACTGGTCCTGTTAGCTTGGGATCATGGGAGTTGTAGGCCAAAACATCTGGAGGGCCACTGTTTGGGGGATGCCTGGTCTAAACTACTGAGCCTCTTGAGCTTGCTGATCGTAAGGTCAGCAGTTTGAATCCGTGCGATGGGGTGATCTCCTGTTGCTTTGTCCCAGCTCCTGCTAACCTAGCAGTTTGAAAGCATAACAGTGCGAGCAGATGAATAGGTACTGTTGGAGTGGGAAGGTAAATGGCATTTCTGTGCACTCTGGCACTCGTCATTGTGTCCCCTGCGCTAGAAACTGGCCACATGACCTGGAAGAAAGCTCTCTGCAGACAGATGCTGGCTCCCTTGGCCTGAAAGCAGAGATGAGTGCTGCGCCCCATAGTTCAGGGGTGGCCAACCCCCAAGAGACTGCGATCTACTCACAGAGTTAAAAACTGGCAGTGATCTACCCCCGTTTTTTAGGGGTTCAGCTCAAAGTTGTTGAGCTTTTTTTAGGGGAGCCAAAGTTCTTGAGCTTCTTTCACAGATCACAGACGTCTGGTGATTTGCCAGCCTTATAGTCAATGTAGAAGGAAATCCCGTTTCATTCATTGCGGATATAGAACAGCATCCTTATCCCTTGTACATCATTTTATTTTAACAGTATCACTATGCTGCTGGGGTCTGACAGGCCCCTTTCAAAAGTTTGTGCTAGAAATAAAATTAATGATTGATTTCAAAATGACTCCATTTTAACATCAAAATAGCATTTATTGATATTGCAAAACCATGACCCAATATGAAATGAATTGGTGTTGCATTGGAGTCTATGGTGCTAACCTAAATTCATCTGTGGGCTATCAGGGAGCACTGGGTAATAAACAGAAGCATGCACTATGCTATTTGAGGCTACAGCTTTACCTCTCATGACCCTGGCCTCAGATATCATCAGATGATGGGCAGCTGGGTGTAACTTGGTCCTAACGGCCTGGCAGGTCAAATGGAGAAGGCTGCCAAGCCCAGTGAGGCCCACTGGAGATTAGTTTAAAAGCCAATCACTTCATGAAGGCATGTAGAATGATGTCTGCATTTTCTTCTAGATGTATTGTAGGGGAATCAGGCAGGGAAGGAAGATATTGTATGGGGCAATGGGCTAAAACTGGTGGTAAACAGCAGAAATTAGTCTCCAAAGAGAAATTATTTTGGAGGTGGTATTTAAGCAATTTCTCAACAGCTGTGTCTTAAATGTGGCCAGTTTAGGTCACTAAACATGTAGGTACTGTATGCTGAATTTTAGAAGGTTTGTACACATTATCTTCATTTGATTCACAATTAAAACCCCAAGGCTTTAACATAATAGAGTGTTGCTTTGCTTATCAACTTTAACACTGTATAATCCAGGATATATGTAGTTATGATGAAGCTAATATGGTTAATAGAGATGTATTTTGCTACCTTGGCAGGAAAAGAGAAGCGCTGATTAAAGAAATAAGAACTTACAAGCCTTTCTCGGATGCTGTGCCCCAGTGTCGGGTTCTGCTCATTGGGCCAGTTGGAGCGGGGAAGTCCAGCTTCTTCAACTCTGTGAACTCAACTTTCCGAGGCTACGTGTCAAGTCAAGCTGCAGCAGGATCAGATTCCACAAGTCTGACAAAGCAGGTAGCTCTGCACTGCTAAAACAAAAGTTAAAATGCATTCAGTATTTTTCAATCGATGTTTCAAAGGTATTGTTTCAAAATATATTGTTTATCCTAGCTATAACGAATGTGCATTTGGCAAAGAGAATTCGTGCCTGACAAGCCATTTAAATCTGGAGACCTGTAGATAAGGGTGATTGAGTGGAAATAACTGCATTTTTGCATGTGTGGCTGCATTTTGAAACAAACCATTTGTCATTAGGGGTAACTGCTGAGACGGTAAAATTTGTAGGTGATGCATTATTTAGAGGTCATATCCTAAGCTGGCAGTGAAGAGCTCCAAAAAGGATACAGTGGTTACCTTGGGTTACAAACACCTTGGGTTACAAAGTCCGCTAACCCGGAAGTAGTACCTCGGGTTACAAACTTTACCTCAGGATGAGAATGGAAATTGTGCGGCAGCAGCGGGAGGCCCCGTTAGTGAAAGCACACCTCAGGTTAAGAATGTTTTCGGGTTAAGAACTTCCCTCCGGAACGTATTAAGTTCGTAACCCGAGGTACCACTGTCTTTCCAAACATGTTGGCCAATAACTAATGGCAACAAAATGATTTGGGCTGACTGATTGTAGCCCATAAGCATATGTTGGTACAGGAGCGCCTCTTGATGAATGCCAATTGTCCAAATTTTAGAGGAACCAAATAACGTTGGAGACGGAGACTCATCCATGGCAGGGACACACACCCAGATAGGGGCTTGCTTGGCACAGCAGGACGCGGTGAGCTCCCCATATCCCACTGGGGAACCTTTCCAGGATTTTTGCCAAATACATCCTGGCTTTCCTCTGCCTGAACCTCCTCGCTGCCCATGGAGGGCAGCAAGGAGCAACCGCCATTGACTTGTGATGTGACCGGAAACCCATACTTAACTTGCCTTTCTAATCTGTTTCTTGTGTAATGGAACTTCTGTGGTTTTATACAGAGCCACAAAAATCACAGGAGGTTAGTATATATCCTAGTAGGTGAAATTTGTCATTTACATATGTAAAATAGAAAGGAAAGCAGATAGGAATAGATTTCAATATGGTGTGATTTGCATTTTTTAAAAAATAGTATAGGACTTATCAACTTAAAAGCGGAAGCGGTAGAACTCCACTCCCAATCATTTTCTGTGATACTATGGGACTTGAAGCTCAACACAGCGCTGGTCTGGACATTGAGGATGTGCGCAGCATATTGGAGGGCCATATTCCTGATCGGTACTCGGTAAGATGCATCATCTATTGTTCATTTTAGATCGAGAGATTATCATTTAGGAACCTCTGCTTTTCATTTCTAATTTACTTATATAATGCAAACATCACAGTTCCTGTGGTCCACCATTATCACCCCAGCAAGCGCAGCTTTATTTTCCCCAGTGGTTTGCCAGGCTAAGGACTGATTTGCATCTACGAATCGATGACATGGCTTGGCAACACAGTTGCTAGAAGACTGGTCCTTGAGGCAAGCTGATCATGTGATTTGGCTCGCCATGGAGCCATGGTAGTTTCAGCCCTTGTCATCAAAACTCATCTTCTGAGTAAAAAAAATATTGAAACACTCTGGGAAATATCTCGTAGATCGTGCTGAGCAGCGTGAACAAAGTTGGGTTTTTAGTTTCCGCCTACAATTGAATGGATGTGCAAGGTAGACCTCTCTTTGGGAAAACCCAAATAGCCATTTGCTCCGTTTGACCGCCAAAGAGCAGTCCCCCTCTCCGAGGGGGGAGAGCGTTACGGGGAAGCAGTGGAAGAAGAGGAAATGTGGATAAGCCCTTAGAGGAGAATTCGGGAAATTGCTTGCTGTAATGGTATTCTCAGTACTAGATTGAGAATACCAGAGTACTAATTCAGGTACTACACTCTCACCACACTGGGTAAAAATGCTTTTCAAAATGGGGCAGCAACTGACTACATGTCCTTTTCAGTGTACTTGTATGCACAAATGGTCACATTACATATCAGAGATGGCTGCTTCATAAGCACTACGTGGGGGCTGTCATCTTTTTGTATGTAGGTTCTGTTGGCATATGCTGACCCGGGGCTAGCGCGAGACTGCCCCAGAGCCGGAGCATTGCCCTGTGCACATTCCTGGCTGATTAGGATAGACCAGTGGCACAATAATATGTGATTGTTCTCTTTTGAGAAGAACAACACACACGGATAATGAAGAGCCATGAAGTAGGTCTAAACTACTTTATTGTGGGCTATTTAGAAAGTGCATTCTCTGCTACCCAGCTCAGAAACTCAGAGCTGTGCATTTTGCTTCCAGCACATCAGAGGCCAGAAGTGAAAGTAAGGAAATACAATGACATCACATGAGTAAAGGCAGATAACACACAGTTCCTTTCTCACGGTAAAATCTCAGATACACAAATCACACCACCCCTTACTGCTGCAGAAGCTCAATGTACAAATATCCCAACAGGTTCACCCATCCCTATGTCTCTCACACAACCCTATGGGAATCTGATTGCGTTGCAGCTATCCTATATTTTTGCTTCTGTTACCCTTTTCCTTTTCAGTTCAATCCATCCTGTGTTATGAGCCCCAATATGCCAAACTATATCAAGTACCCTTCTCCAAAAGACCGGATTCATTGTGTTGCATTCATTATTGATGGGTCCAAGGTTGAGATCCTCCCTGAGAAGCTGGAAGAAAAACTGAAAGACATCCGTCGAAAAGCAAACGGTTTTGGTCAGTCTTTTAAATTTATTTTACATTTATGTTTTGATCAACCTCAATACCAGTGTTTCATTGCCAATGCAGGATGATTGCTGAAATGGTCCCTCAGCTATGTAGGAAACACTGACCATTGATTGTGAGTTGATGAACTTCTTATCTTGGTTTCCTGAGAAGGATTTAACACTTCTACTCAAAGCTCACACCTTTTCAAAGAAAAATGATTAGAGCTTTTTTATGGAGCAATGAGAAGCAGACCATATTGTCCCCACTACTTGAATATGTTAGAAGCAGTTGTGCATACCTGACCACCTGACTTTTCAGATTGTCTCTTCTCCCTACTTCATAAGCCAGGGCTTAGATCATTGTACTTGCTTTATCAGACAAGGGCTGATTCCTAGAAATTTAAATATTAGCTTTTCAAATATGTAGAGGAATTATTCACATGAAAGATCAGCTCCACCAATTTTCTCTTAAAGCATGAGACAGCCTATCCGTAAATGTCTTCCCCAAAAGAACAATGTAGTTGCTATCTTATTTCATATTGTAAAAAATGGCTTCTAATAGTTCTTCGCTCATTGCTAAATAAACAATAATAATTGTGGTGCCTAGTCCCAATTCAAAACGAAAAAAATAAACATATATTGTACTCCTTTTTTATAAGCTAATCTTCTTACAGGTGTTCCACAGCTTGTTATTCTAACTAAAGTGGATCAGATTTGCCCTATTGTTGAGGACGATACGTCATACGTATACAAAAGCATGGCTGTTCAGAAGCAGGTAAACTGTTAAATTAAAAGGTATCTTTAAAGCTAGTCAGGCTTTCCTTTGATATTTTAATCTTTCTGTTACTTTTTCTTTCCTTAATTTGTTTTGCTCTTGCGTCTTCGGTTTTTTATGTCCTCTACTCTGGGCTAATGAGAAGAAACACATTAAGGTAATGGCTGGCTGATAAATGTCCCTGGACTCAGCTACACAGATACAAATAAAACGTTTTAAAAGAGTTGTAAAGTGCAGTATACAAATGTGACACTAGCTGGCGACAGTGAGCTATATTTTTCAAAACGTTTTTTAAAAAAGCATTTTCACAGCGTTTTTAATATATGTGTAGATTCCTTCCCTGTGTGAGAGTCAGGAAAGGGAAGATCTCCCAGGGTGAGAGGCTGGGAAGGTCCATCCCTTTCTGTGTGAGACAAGGTTTAAGAGCTACCTTTGAGGGACGACTGCATTTTTCTTTCTCTTTCTGTTTAGATTAGTTTGTTTTTTATTGCATTGCATTATGAAAAGCTGTTATAACATAATTGTGCTCTAGATGTGCAAAGCAGGGCTGTTGAGGTTTGTAATTTGGAGAGTGTGTGGCCTGAAGAAAATCCTGAGCGTCAAAGAGAGGTTCACCCTGGTCTAGGGCATTAAAGGTCATAGGGCATTAAACCAACACTTTTAAGTTGCACCTGGAAATGCACTCGACCTTGTTTCTTGAAAGTGGCCCTGAATTTTTTTTGTTTGGGGTCAGTGTGCAGAAATGGGACATAAACATGTAATTAATTAATATGGCCATCAGTGGCCTTGTGTCAGCTGGTGGAACCAAAGGGGTATAAAAATAGTGTTCTCTTGGTAACGAATCACATTTTATTTCCTTTACAGATGCGGCTAATGGAAGCAAAACTTGGCATCCCCCTGTCTCATATAGTTCCTGTTAAAAATTATTCCTCAGAACTGGAACTGAGGAATGATGTTGATATCCTGATACTTGTGGCAGTGAGGCAGATGCTTCGTTTAGCTGAAGCCTACCTCGACGACTGTGATGATGAACGTTTGGTCACTCGTTCCACGAAGGATTGTTACGCTGAGCCTTGATATATTTACTGAAGTGATATGCCAGATCAATAAATAACTAGGGATAAGATTCACTTCCATGTTGATGAGAAATATTTCAGGTGTTTTTCTATCTTTTTAATGTCACTGCTTCTTTAAAACAAACAAATAAATGCATGTGAAACTCAGTGTATGAATGAATCCTGAAGTTTGTTGTTGTTTAGTCGTTTAGTCGTGTCCGACTCTTCGTGACCCCATGGACCATAGCACGCCAGGCACTCCTGTCTTGCACTGCCTCCCGCAGTTTGGTCAAACTCATGTTCGTAGCTTCGAGAACACTGTCCAACCATCTTGTCCTCTGTCGTCCCCTTCTCCTAGTGCCCTCAATCTTTCCCAACATCAGGGTCTTTTCCAAGGATTCTTCTCTTCTCATGAGGTGGCCAAAGTATTGGAGCCTCAGCTTCACAATCTGTCCTTCAAGGGAGCACTCAGGGCTGATTTCCTGAAGAATGGATAGGTTTGATCTTCTTGCAGTCTATGGGACTTTCAAGAGTCTCCTCCAGCACCATAATTCATAATCCTGAAGTTACCAACTGCAAAATATGTCACCCCTGTTTCCTGAAGTCCTTACTCAACTTGGAGGATCCTGAAAAAGGGGGAAAGGAAGCAGGAAAAGGAAGGGTAGACTGTTAGCCGGTTGCTGACAGAAATCACAGAAAAAGAACTATCCCAGTAAGAGTACATAGTGCTGCTGTGCATAGATTTTTCTGAAATTCTTGCTCATATTGGGGGCATGCTAATAATTGCTTGGCTAATCTCAGCAATGCAGCGGTTCAAGGTTAATAAACTTTGTGTCTCAGAACTGTACGGATGTTTAGGACTGAATTGCTGCCTTCCTGTGCATTTACATCTGCTACTTAAAGGAACTTGTTTGGGGGTACATGTTCCAGAGATGCCACCGTAGTCTTGGCTGGGCACAGGAATCTGTGGCTGGCATTGCCCATGGTCAAAGCAATTATTTAGTGCTTTATTTCCTAATAGCGTCTAGCAGTGTTTTCTATCATGGTTGCCTGTTGGGAGCTTCTCTATGTTTTTAAGCTGTTCAATGAGGAAATGGTATTTCATCCTTTTGGAAGTTTACCATTAGCATCTGTTGGCATGTTCACAGTAGCAATACCAAGTCCCACTGAGAGCAAACTTGTGAAGTTATAAAGACCTTTATAAAGCTACAAAGATATTTTCCCCAATTCAGCCAGCTAAAGTTCTCAGATTGCCCGAAGGGGCCACATAGGAATGCATCAGAAGGCATGCATTTCCTCTACATCTGGGGTGAGGCGGTATACGACTTAAATTTCCTGAACAATAATTTACCCTGCCGAAATACCTGGTGTTAGTCAAATGTAACATACAGTGGTACCTTGGTTCTCAAACTTAATGCGTTCTGGGAGTTTGTTCGACTTCCGAAACTGCGAAAATCAAGGCGTGGCTGCAGGAGCTTCCTGCGCTCAAGCAGAAACTGTCAGATGTTTGGCTTCTGAAAAACGTTTGCAAACCAGAACACTTCCTGGTCTGCAGCATCTGGGAGCCAATTTGTTTGGGAGCCAAGTGGTTTGAGAACCAAGGTACCACTGTAATTTGATCAAACCTTGGGAGGAAAACAGACTTGAAATCTGACCAAAAATATTTCTGAAAACATAATTTTTGTATGTGTGATTTCTTCTGTTATAAAATGTTCATTTCAATTAGAGGTGAAGTCTGTTATTCGTATTTGTCTTTCTTCAGGGTTTTGTTTTTAAATGTTGATCAAGTTTGCCCTCTAGTGGAAAACAATGCAGACAATTTAAGAAAGATATGGCACTTTTCTGAATCATACTGAATTTAGTGGCTTGTTGATGAAATAATGAGATGGTCTTGTGGAAAAGAAGGGATTTCCTACAGCCCTTTGCTATGTGTAGTATTCAGCTCCTGAGGGTTTAGCCTGTGCTATCTGCTTTACTGCAGGAAGTGTTTTTATTCTTTATTCCTAGCAAGAACACCATTCCAGCTGTGAGTTACTTTGTGACTAGGGATGCGGGTGGCGCTGTGGTCTAAACCACTGAACCTCCTGGGCTTGCCGATTGGAAGGTCAGCGGTTCGAATCTGTGCAACAGGGCTCCCATTGCTCTGTCCCAGCTCCTGCCAACATAGCATTTCGAAAACACACCAGTGCAAATAGATAAATAGGTACCGCTGCGAAAGAAAGGTAAATGGGGTTTCCGTGTGCTCTGGTTTACATTATGGTGTACGCATTCCACCAGAAGCGGTTTAGTCATGCTGGCCACATGACCCAGAAATCTGTCTCTGGACAAATGCCAGCTCCCCTGGCCTGAAAACAAGATGAAGAAGAGTTTGAAGATGAAGAGGAGTTTGGATTTGATATCCCGCTTTATCACTATCCTAAGGAGTCTCAAAGCGGCGAACATTCTCTTTCCCTTCCTCCCCGACAACAAACACACTGTGAGGTAAGTGAGGCTGAGAGACTTCAAAGAAATGTGACTAGCTCAAGGTCACCCAGCAGCTGCATGTGGAGGAGCGGACACGGGAACCCAGTTCACCAGATTACCAGTCTACCGCTCTTAACCACTAAACCTCACTGGCGCCGCAACCCCATAGACTTAACCATTTAAGGGCCGTCTTTGCCCACATGTTAGGGTTTTAGTCCTGTTTTAAATGTACAAACATGACATGAAAGCGAAAGCTGCTCTCCACTGCTACTCCCCAGGAATTGTTCAGCAATTACACTGTCTCTAAACGTGGGTGCTCTATATAGCCACAAGTCTAACAGCTATAGACAGACTTGCGCACAGTAAAAAGGGGTTCAGACAAAGTACGGTAAGTTTTTTTTACAGGTTCTGCTCCATAAACCCTACTTTTGCTGTGGATAGAATGAGTAATGATTGCAGTAATGGATAGAAACATGATTCTGAACAACAACATGCTACCCCCCACCAACAGCTCCCCGGGTTCTGATTTGTCCTTGAAAGAGATAGTCACAATAGCCTCTAGTACTATTTCTTCACAAGGGAGTCTGCCAGAAATCCTGCCTGGAACCTCTTACCTCTTTGGGAAATGAGAACCTTGAACAAAAAACGCTTTTTGAAATCTATAGAAAATTCTAAACCTGCTTGCTTTTAATGTGGGCATCACAAAAGCCTCGGATAGGTTTCAAGAAAATTGTGCCCTTAACCCTGCTAGGAATGGTAGTGATATATATTTCTCGTCATCCTATAACCAAAACAAGATGGGCCTAGAGAGTGCCTGCTTACTTACAGACATAATGGAAAATTGGTGCTTGCAAATCTTCAGCATTTATAATGCCATGCTTCTGAATTGAAAAGAGATGGGTGGGAATATGTGTTACATTCCCTCAAATCTTGCAAAGCTGTAAATCAACCAAAACAGAACATTGAGCCACTCTATAATAACCTAACAGAACCACTAGATGGCAGAAAGGGGTCATCATTGAGCATTTTTTTTAAAGTGTGGGGAAATACTTTTGAGTTGTGGTGCTATGGTAGCTTCTGCTCTAGCCCCAGTCTTCTATTTTATGTAACGTCGTTTGGGAAAATAATGGAAAAATGCTTGCCTGCTCCGTAAGTCAGAGATTCTGAGACATCCTAGTCAATTTCTTAGTTTTCACATTTGCATTCTAGATCTACAATATTGGCCTGAATATAAGCTGCACCTTTAAACTTCAAGGGAAAAAAAAGGGGGGGGGGAGACAATACTTGAATATAAGCCACTTCCTTAAAATTCCGCAGGCACTCTCACCCATTCCGTTTTACCGTATGTCTGTTTCAGCGGGTGTCCTATTTTATTTCAGGCATCAGGGGGGGAAGTTTTTTGTTCTTTCTCCAGCTTCTTCTTAGAATATTTTGTGGTGATGGAGAGTGAAGAGGAAGGAATTGTTCCCTTTCCCTTTCTGCTATGGGAAAGAAGAGAGTATTCACTTTCTTGCTGTCTTGCTAAGATGGTAATCAAGGTGAGGGGAAAAAGAATATTCCCCTTTTCTTTCATATATCAGAAAGGGAAAAGGGGCATTTTCTTATCCTGTGCTTATTCCCCTCCTATATTGTCTTCTGTAAAGTGGGAAGGGAGAAAGTAACCATGGGAGCTTGGGGCAGTGGTGAAGTGGTTTGTGGGGTCCCCCGCAAAGCATTTCTATGCAAGATCATCCTTCATCCAGCCTTCGCCTGCTCCTAAGTCTAATGTGAGTAGACTTTCTAACCTAGGGCTAGAGTCCCATTGAGGTATTTTCACAGAAACAACTATTGTCAATATGGCCCAGCTGGAGTGCTGCAGTACTGATCCAGCTAACCACCACATCCAAAATAGCTCACGAAAGGCATAGCTGCCAAGTTATCCCTTTTTAAAGGGATTTTCCCTTATGCTGAATAGGCTTCCTCGCGAGCAAAGGGAAAACTTGGCAGCTATGCGAAAGGGAAAGAGATTGTGTTGCGGGGCCTACATTTGCCATTCAGCTTCCCATAGCTATGAAATGAAATCGAAAAAAATTTCAACAATACAATATGTACCTTATAGTAACACTACAAAATCAGCAATTTATATGTATGTACTGAGGACTGTGGAATACGGTATGCATTTGAAGCTCCCCCCCCCCGCCCAGTTTAGGCATAACTTTTTCAAACAGATCAAGAATAATTTCCAGTGATTTTTTAGTCTGAACACCTGCTATGTGCCTCAATGGAACCGATGCCAGTGTGTGGTATATTTGGGGAAAGGAGCACCTGTGTATTGACACTTCTAACATTAATATGGTTTTTAAGTTTTTGGGGAAGATGGATTTTCATCTGAGTTTATTCTTTTCTTCACCCAAGTTCAAGGCACATTACTAGATTTCATTATGTTTGGATTTCACAGCCAGGAGCATCGGTGGGGCTCTATTCTGTCTTTTGATAGATGCTCAGGCATCTCAGTATGGGGGCACTAATGAACGCGAATTGTCGTCCGCAGAATAGCCAATGCGCGTGCACACACACAAATGAAAGAGGCTCTTTAAAAATGGAAATAATATGAAACTTGCCTAACCTCTGTCCTGAATGGAACAGAAGAAATAAAAGCCGGTCCCTCCACCTTTCACAAAAGCGCCCCCCCTATCCATCACTCCCAGAGTTTTTGAAGCTGCTTTTGGAACAGAACTTTGCTTGACTATGAATGAATGGCTGCCACTCTCTGTGCTACCAAAGGTAAAACCAAACAGCTGCTGCATCACTTCCCTTTCTTCCCAGCATGCTCGCTTCACCTCTCTTTATGAGCTGGTTGGCGGCTGCTGAGATCTCCAGGTTGCATTCATTCCGAGCGCACCAGCCCGGCCTTTGAATGAACCATGTCACTGGATAGCGCTTCCCATTCAAGCTGGCAGGAGGAGAAGCAAAGAGTCAAACCCATGGCAGTCAAAGCCACAAGAAGGAGATGAAACAAGGATGCTGTTTTCACTGCTGCCTTTCAGCGGCATTTGTATTGTGATGTCAAGGGTGGGGTGCATGTCACACTTCCTATTTAAATGACTACGGAACGTGTAAGTTGAGTCTTGTCTGCCTTCCAGTCTGGTAGGATTCTGCTTGAGGCAGTTTTAGAGCAGATATAAAACGGAACGAAGATTCCACTTCAGGAGGGTGGTGGGAGAGATTTTGGGGAGACGAGAAGATTCAAAGCAGCTTTCAAAGGCTTGCTTTTAATATACTCCAGTAGGCTAGTTGAATATTATAGTTAACAGTTCCCTATTAAGTTGGAAAAAAGCAGTTCATTTTTGAAGCATTTGCTATAGCTAGGTGTTTGGTTTTTTTTTTGCACCTTACAGTAACCGCACATGACCTGAGAACTACATACAGAGCATGCCTGAAGGACAGTTGTATACAATAAGTTCAACGTGTCCTGGTGTGACTTGGGTGTTCTGAGAAGAATGGAAATGATCAGGGGAAGCTACAGTGATTAAAATGGTATTTTACCTCAGACTTCTCATCATATATGTCAAATGAGAGAGAAGGAACAAGAAGCTCGATATCATTCCTGTTCGCTCTATATTCTCACCACATTGTAATCCATTGTGAGTCTGTATCTCCCCCCCCCCCCCGCCCCACAGTCTGAGGGATAAAAAATGTGCAATGAGAATTAATGGGAAAAGCAAGGAGATGGAAGGTAAATGTCGATGATAGGGCCATAAATATTTGTAATTTCCCATTGCAACACATGACCCTGCTGGGTCATATATGTACGAGTGTATGAACATGCTTAACATACATCAATGCTCATGCTTATGCGCGCACACACAAAATTATTTGAACATCTGATTTAAAGAAAATAAATTCTGGATTCAATTTTAAATGCACAAAAGTTTACAAGTAGAATGAAGAAGAAGAAGAATGAGATAATGGTCAAGGCATTGTTGTAAACCTGGGAGAAAGACTGATTTTTAGGCATGGCATCTTGCAAATACATAAACAACCTGGTCCCCTGAATAGAAAGGATTGTCCTGTTTGCCCTGCCATGTATTTATTGCCCACTATTTGATAGAAGTTTTTTTTTAAAGAAAGAAAGAAAGGAAAAGTTTGAATATATCAGTTCTACAAGTGGATCTCACAAAACAGGGAAACAGAGCAGTTCTTCAGTCTTTTTTAAGCTGGAAAAATTAGCCTCACATTTTCCTCTCAGATTAATGTTTGTTTTATGTTTTTGCATTTTAGGATAAAAAAACCCAGCCCCCAATCCTTGCCCCCAAACTCACACTCTTTGTTCAGGATACATCTACTTCCTTGCAATAGTTTGTCCCCATCCACAAAGACCTTCCCTGGGGTTTTCAGCCCACCTTTGTCCAGCTTTACGATTCCTCTGCCTGCTGGGCTAACTTTTCATGGAAATGGTAATTTAAATTAGTACTGTAGGTAGACAAAAGCTTTCCTTAATGAATACATTAGACCAGAGTTCCTCTAAAAGCTGCAAGCACAGATTTTCCTTGTTTACCAAAATTATAAAAAAAGGAAAGAACTGCTTACTGCGACTTTATGGGGTATGATAAATATGATTTTTAAAAAATGCAAGTGGGAGTTAAAAGGAAATCTAATGGCGTTAAGCTTTCATCACCCACTTAATGTAATGTTGGGCTGGCATAGAAATATAACATACAAATATTTTAAATTATATAAAGCAGAGATTTCTGTAAAGTGCCCACAGCACATTTCTTAGTTTAATGCTCTCAACAGAAGCAAACAAGGCAAAATGTTCTGGCTGAAATTGATAAAATGTGCTATTGGCAGGTAATAAATGAGATTGAATGTCTTATAAGTGAAAAAGACCAGTCACTGACCCAGTGTCTGGTTGAGGCATAACGCTGAACCATTATTTAATGTTATGTGTGCAGGCTAGCTCACCCTCTCTCCTCCTGCATTATGGCCATTAGGAGATCCAGCTAACCAAAGTTTGACATGCCATCTGAACTGGAAACTGTGGTTAGTTTTGGTTAGGGTTTGTATGCTTTATATGAATTGTAGAACTGTAGAATTGGAAGGAACTCCAAAAGTCATCTGGTCAAAATCCCTGCAATGGGTGGGGTATATGTTATTATTATGAACTACCCAATAATGGTGCTGTGTTTGTTTATGTGGAAAAGAGCACTCTATGTCCATGTCAGGAGTCCCAGTTTCTGACATGATAAGACAGCAAGCGTGGTTAATTAAAAAGGAAGATTTATTGCAAAACAAACAAACAAATAGAGTTCTCGGGAGGGCTCTAACATGCTACCAGTCTCATCAATCATGATGACCCTTCTAAGGAGTCCTTCCTCTTCTGCCAACATAAATGGAACCTATGACCCTTATGTTTCTGATTCTTCTTCCTGTCATACATCCTCCCTCAGCGATGACTGTGTGGGCATTCCACTGGGTGGTGAAGTTACCCCTGACTGATGTGAACTCTGCTCAGCCTGTGTGTGATCTGCCTCTCTCTGATCTTCAGCAGGCTGCAACCTTTCGCTTAGAGCTGTCTTATTCCTGACAACCCCTTTGCCCAGTTCAGGAAGACTGGAGCTTGGGGGTGGGGTGGGGAAGCTGCTTCAACAGTGACGCATCTCAGCCTTGAACCTTACACAGGAACTTGAGGCTCCACCTCTTTCTGATTTGCAGTCAGATCCTGATCTTCATGGGTGCTTCCATGCACTTCACCCTCCTCCCAAGTAGTCTCAAGTAGCTGGACACTTTGAAAGCATCACTGAAACATCTTGTGTGGATGGGGGACATATCCTTATCCAATGAGACCTCAGGTTCTAAGACTAGGCAGAGCTGAACCCTGACAAAATAGACCCAGGAGTCCTTGGAGGATATGGACTATCTGGATTTGTTTCACTCTTGGTTCAGGCACAGTTTTGGGACTGAATTAGCCTTGGTCACCAAGAGTGGGACAGGGTACCACCTTCTCAGTCTGTTGGTGGCAATGACAATAATAATACCCTTGCCACTCTGGGCGGCTTCCAACAAACATTAAAATACATCAAATATCACAAATTAAAAACTTCCCTAAACAGGGCTGCCTTTAGGTATTTTCTAAATGTCAGGTAGTTGTTTATCTCTGACCTCTGATGGGAGGGCGTTCCACAGGGCGGGCACCACTATTGAGAAGGCCCTCTGCCTGGTTCCCTATAGCTTTGCTTCTCACAGTGAGGGAACTGTCAGAAGGCCCTCGGCGCTAGACCTGAGTGTCCGGGCAGAACGATGGAGGTGGAGACACTCCTTCAGGTATACTGGACCGAGGCCGTTTAGGGCTTTAAAGGTCAGCACCAACACTTTGAATTGTGCTCGGAAACGTACTGGGAGCCAATGTAGGTCTTTCAAGACCGGTGTTATGTGGTCTCAGCGGCCGCTTCCAGTCACCAGTCTAGCTGCCACATTCTGGATTAGTTGTAGTTCCCGGGTCACCTTCAAAGGTAGCCCCACGTAGAGCACATTGCAGTAATCCAAGCGAGCGATAACCAGAGCATGCACCACTCTGGCGAGGCAGTCCGCAGGAAAGTAGGGTCTCAGCCTGCGTACCAGATGGAGCTGATAGACAGCTGCCCTGGACACAGAATTGACCTGCGCCTCCATGGACAGCTGTGAGTCCAAAATGACTCCCAGGCTTCACACCTGGTCCTTCAGTGGCACAGTTACCCCATTTAGGACTAGGGAGTCCTCCACACCTGCCTGCCTCCTGTCCCCCACAAACAGTACTTCTGTCTTGTCAGGATTCAATTTCAATCTGTTAGCCACCATCCATCCTCCAACCGCCTCCAGGCACTCACACAGGACCTTCACCGCCTTCACTGGTTCTGATTTGAAAGAGAGGTAGAGCTGGGTATCATCTACATACTGGTGAACACCCAGCCCATACCCCCTGACGATCTCTCCCAGCGACCACATGTAGATGTTAAAAACATGGAACCCTGAGGCACCCCACAAGTGAGAGCCCAGGGGTCTGAACACTCATCCCCCACCACCACTCTCTGAACACGGCCCAGGAGGAAGGAGCGGAACCACTGTATGACAGTGCCCCCAGCTCCCAACCACTCTAGACGGTCCAGAAGGATGTTATGGTTGATGGTGTCAAAAGCCGCTGAGAGATCCAGCAGGACTAGGAAACAGCTCTCACCTTTGTCCCTAGCCCGCCGGAGATCATCAACCAGTGCGACCAAGGCAATTTCAGTCCCATGATGAGGCCTGAATCCCGACTGGAAGGGATCCAAACGGCCCGCTTCTTCCAGGCGTGCCTGGAGTTGTTCAGCCACCACTCGCTCAATCACCTTGCCCAAGAATGGTAAATTTGAGACTGGGCAATAATTAGCCATATATGCCGGGTCTAAAGATGTCTTTTTAAGAAGCGGTTTAATGACCGCCTCTTTCAGCGGGTCTGGGAATACTCCCTCACAGACCATAGTATCCAACCTTGTAGGCTGGGTACTGGGGATACAGTTTTACTGTGCTGCCATTCCTACATGCAGGGCCGTGTCTAGAAAATAACATTAGGGGATTGTCTCTTGGCTTCCTGTTCCTTGTGCTATAGTGTGCCTCAGGGAACAAATCCATTGTGAATGTTCTTTGACATGAAGCCATTGGGAGTCATGTAAAGGAGTTTGGGGGCATGCTATGATAACCAACTCCATTTCTCCATAACACCTGAGTCAGGTGAGGCTAAGCATAGTCTGAAACGTTGTCTGGATGCAGTTGTGGAATGGATGAGGGCTGATAAACTGAGCTTGAATCCCAAGAAGACAGAGGCACCGTGGGGGTGTAGTTCCAGTGTCTGGGACGTTGGCCATTCCTTGTCCTGGCCAAATATATTATCCCACTGAAAGAACAGGTGGTGTTGCTCCTGGATCCATCTTTATCAGTTAATGTTCAGGTAGCCTCAGCAGCTAGGAGTGCATTTTATCAACTCTGGCCATTCTTGGACAGGAATAGGCTGGCTGTGGTGATTCGGGTATCGGTAACTTTGACACTTGATGAGTGCAATGTGTGGGGCTACTCTTGTGTCTGGTCTGGAATCTCTAGCTGGTGCAATATGCTGTTGCTAGACTGTTGAGTGGAACAGACTACTGCCAGCACACAACTCCAGTCCCTAGAAGCTTACACTGGCCGCCCATATGTTACCAAGCTATGTTCAAGGTTCTTCTGCTAATTTACAAGGCCCTTAACAACTTGGGCCTAGGATATCTTAAGGACCTGTCCTTTCACTGCCATCTCTGAGGAGTGATTGTTGGTGCTCCCCCATGGCTCAGACATACAACTCATAAGTACTACAAGGCATGGAGCCAGAGTATTGGGTCCAAGCCAGTGAAACTCCCTCCCACTTGCTGAACTTTGGGCACATGGCTAGGACTTCCTTTTTCCAACAGGCATTTGAAGGTAATATTTGGTTTTAGGATAAATTTTGAAAGCTTTGTTGTCCCATTTTCTGTGGATTTTTTTTTTAAATGTAAACCACTTAGCAATGTGAATAATTAAATGATATATAAATGTCTTTAATAATAAAGAAATAAACCTTATGAAATCCAAATTCTGTGTTGTGCCAGTATGGCATGTTAATTTGTCAGCTTTTAACTAGTAGACTATGTTAGCATGTTTTTATTATGAAAGATATTGAGGTTATTTTAGTGACAGCGGAACAGTAACCAACAATAAATGATTCCCTCTCTCTCTAAAATATTTTCAGCCCAATTGCTTTGTGGAAAAGGAACAAAATGATCACACATGTTTATTTAATGCACAATGTATTTTTTATTTAGAACTTCATACAATGCAGAATGCATTTGATTTTAGTTTCGTTCCAATTAACATTAATTAATATATTTATCATTTGATGTAGCACTGGCATCCCCAAGGTGGTTCGCGAGATAACTCAGTTAATTTGAGATATCGAAAGTTTGGTCTTAAGTACGTTGTCAGGGTAATGTTCACCCAGTCCGGAGTCTTCTCAGAGCTAAGCTGCCCAAGCTTCTGAGTCAGACGTTGCTTCAATATCTGTCAAAAAAGGAAAATCACCATCAATCAACAGAGTCCAAGCGATATATTTTTAGCAGTGAGGACACTCCCACTTTGAATTAACAAAATCAAAACCAAAACAACAACCCAGTCAAATAATTTGTTGGAATGGGTATGGAATTCTATTTTTTGTCTCTACATCTTCAAACAGAGAAAAATTGGTAATTCTTTCAGTTTTATACACACAGTTGCAGTGAAAGAGGCAAGTGCTAAAAAAACAACACAAACCTTTTATCAAATAATAATGCTATTTTTGTTGAAGAAAACTTCTGCAGGGACATGTGGGTTATCCTATTAAGGCAACATGCTAAAGATCAGTTCATTCAACCAAGCAACTCCTTCCAGCTCTGAACTGTGAAATACTAAGGGCAGATAACCCAATGGTGTGGTGGATTTGAATGTCACACATACATTTTTTTTATTAATGATTTCTTAGTTTACCAAAGTGTGTGCAATGTCTCTTTTTTCAAGTTAAATTTTCTACAGGCGCACATACGTTTGAACTAACCAGCCTCTTCAAGAACGAGAAGGGAGAGTGACATTGCATCAGCTGTCTGCATTAATGGTACAAAGCCCCGCTTCTCCCTTCCTCCTTCCATTGCAGTGGCAGTTAGCTTTGCCTTGTGAAAGACACAGCTGTGATCCCACTTGAAGGGAGTATATGGCAATCCACCTCTTTCTTAAAAGACTCTGCTTCAGACATGCACTCTGCTCACAGAGACACATTTGCAGCCTTAGACTATTAGTAATGGTAGAAAGCAAGTCTCTCTACTTTCAAGCTGAGAGATGCATAGCAGATCAATGACAACACAATTGTCATTGTCCCCTCCCAACTTTGTGTTGTCGGGAATCAGGCATGGACAGGTAGCCATGGCACTTCTGCATGTGGACAAAGCAAGGTCTATTCTGTTCCATTCTCACCGAAAATTTCGTCTCCTAATATTTGTTGAAGGCTACTTACAACTTTACAGGCTGCTCTGAAGGCTGCCTTTAAAGCTTAAAAAACTGCCCCAATTCCAGATAAAAACCAGTTTAAGTGGCTAGCAAGTGTAACTGCCACCATGACTAGTGCCTGGGAATTCCATCCACAGCTACAAGTGCCTCTGGGAGGGATGTGATGTGGTGCTGTGCCGTTTTATTTCTAGGAGAGTTGTATGGAGAGTATAGTCAAGCTATAAACTGATGCTCTGGTTTCCAAATTTAACTGACCTCTATCACACTTATCCGTCAAAGACCAGGAACGCAAAAGCTCCGTAGTGGTTGATGCTTGTTCTTGATTGGGCATCTGGGCTTCATTTCTCATTTCACCGTCATTGTTTCCGCAGAGTCCGCAGGTTTTACCTCTCATGCTGGAAGCGACTGTAACCTGCGTGGATAATGGATATTTACTGTAGAAGCTTGTGCTTGTATCCTTACAATGCAGTGCATTAAAGGAATGCAGCAAGAAATTCTAGCACAAGAAGCAGCAGGCTGGCAGACTTACTGTCAGTAGTTCGCCATCGTACGTCACATTCACTAGGCCTACCACTGGTGCCTCAATAGCAACAGTGGTCTCATTTTTACACATTTTAAGGTGGGCTGTGGAGAAACGGGATAGTTGAAAATGGCTTACCAATTATTTTAAAGAGCAAGAGCATGTTTCAGCAGTGTACACAGAAATGTACACATTTCGTTCATTTGTTTTACATTTCTTTTTGAGTCTTGCCTACAGAATGGGACCAGAGACATAGCAATTTTTGCTACGAGATTCTGTGACATCAGCTTGTATTGACTACTGTGTACAGAAAATTTAATCAAATTTGTGGGTAGGATACTCAGCTAACCCATCACACCTTTACTGATCAAGGCTTACTAACTTATTTTCAATGTTTACTTTATTTCGTTATTGTGTGTGTGTGTGTGCCAAGTTATTAAAGGTTTTTTTTAAAAAAACAACAACAACCAACCAATTGATTACCAATATGTAATCAATAGACTACTTGGATTTAAGTTGACTCAGGTGAATAGAACTGTGTTGTGATTTAAGAAAAAGCATAATATTAGATGCCGTACCTTTCTCATCCTCAAACTCCTTTTTGTCAAGCAGGACTCGTTTCTCATTATATAACAAAGAAGGTGCATTCATGGTAGGTAAGATCCTGATATAACTTCTGAGCCTGGGGGGGGGGGAGGAGGAGAGAATGCTTTTTGTTAGAAGGTGAAAAAACTGATATTAACAATCAATGTGAAGCACCACCCATCTTTCTCCCATATTTGTCATTTACGATTGCACTGCAAAACTGCACCAGTCCCCCCCCCCCGAGGCTCCTCGTGCTTCTTTTCCTGTGGTTTGAAAGGTTCACATTAAATTTGAAACCAAATGCATTTCTTCCCTGCATATTGGTTGCTATAGACCCTTCAAGGCATCAGCAGCATGGCATGGGATAACTGTGATCTGATTCCATTTAGATCTGAGAAAACCAGCTGCACATTTCTGCAGTCTGGGTCCTGTGGCCCAGTTTGCAATTATTTCTAATGCAGTTCCCATCACAGGGGGGTGGGGGGTGGAAAAAAAGGTTAAACCTTTATTTTTCCCCCTTGTGATTATATTATCTGAAAAAGCTGTGTGTTTGTTAAAACTTACTCTGAAGAGATATTGATGTGAACCTCTGCTGGACTATCAGGTCTGGACTTTGATAGCCAAACACGGAACCGTGGTTCATAATCCTCATTTTTGCTGCAGTCTTGGACTACCAAAAGGTCACAGGCATGTTGGCTTGTAGTTACATTGAATACCTTTTTGTCGAAGGTCACGATCTGTTCGTCGTTCATCTCACATACAGCTGGTAAGATGACACCCCCCCCAAAAAAAGAAGTCAGATGCGGCAGTGAACATAAGATAGCCATAAATATGCAATGGTTAGGCAGATGTCTGGAAGCACATTTTCTTGTTAGACTTAGATTCCATCCCTTGCGGTTCAGATGAATAACCAGGGAAGCCTGTTTGATCCAAAAAGCCTCTCAGCTTGACTAGATCTCAGGTTTTGTCAAACTTTTGCCACTTTTACAAAAGACTGCCAGTAGAACTGTCCAGTTGTGGACCCATGCGCAGTGTGCAGTGAAGAACAGGTGGAACAAACTTACACGACTATGTTCTGAGACTGAAAATCGGCCACAGCTTTATTGATTACAGATGTAGGCGGGCTAAGGCTTTAGGCTTTGGGTGTGTATCCTGCACCGGCCTCCCAGAGGGTCATACTTGAGTTACAGGCCACCTCAAGATGCAGGTCAACTAAACTGGCCCCCGTCAGGCTGCCATTGGAAGTTCTATAGCCCAGCCACTCTCTAAGGCAGGCACCCCCAAACTGCGGCCCTCCAGATGTTTTGGCCTACAACTCCCATGATCCCTAGCTAACAGGACTAGTGGTCAGGGAAGATGGGAATTGTAGTCCAAAACATCTGGAGGGCCAAAGTTTGGGATGCCTGCTCTAAGGCTTTAGGACAGAAACTCCTATTCAGCCCCCTTTACCGGGATACCCTGAGATATTGCATCTGCCTGAGAGTGGAGTGATGATCGGACTCAACCTACTCTTCAGAAGCTACACTAAGGATTGATCTTCTGCTGACTGCGCTGCCTAGTCCAAGCACAGACGGCTTAACTAGAGCAGTGGTGGACCAGAGTGGTCCATTGCCTGCCCCTTCAGCCTCTATTGACCAGTTTAATTTAAAGTTGTGGCAGGCAATCCCATTACTCCTTGCAGCTGCCCGAGGGCAAAACCAGCAGCCAGACTTTATTGTACTTATTGGGGCTTATGTCTGAGTTCATAGGACCGTGCTGTCAATTATTTATGTATTTATTAATTTCAATGTATTTCAGGTTGCAAGGTGGGTTACAGAACAGAAGAAGAACATCATAATTTATAATAATTATTAAAAATATATATCAAATGAGCCATCCATATAAAATCACTAAATCCGTTTACAATATATAATTGCTAAATAGAAGGCTTAAAGTAAGAAAAAAATATGCTTGCAAAATGGTATTGTTGTAAGCTAAGAACAGGCAATGCTTTAAATTCAAAGACTTGCCTGATGTAAGTAAAGTATTAATTTACCTTCACCTCCTTTGGGTGTCCATGACATTAATTCAAATAAATCATATGCCCTTTTTGCTGAAGATTGATAATATGGAGTTTCGAAAGCGGGTAAAGAAAATGGAAAACAGAGGCCATCTCTGTAAAAGATTCCCTAGAAAACAAAGAATGAATGTATAAGCACCAATGTGGCTGTAGACAAAGCTTGTGTTTTGAGTTATCATTTAACTACATGAACTAAAACACCCCCCCCCCCAATTTTCTAAACACGAAGGGATACATCCCAATTTAAGCTCAGCAGTTCCACTCTCAATAGAGGAAGTGGGGGTGGCGGTTATCTCTGTTGATTCTTCCTTCCCCTTAAAGTTCCCTGTGTCCCCTCAAAATCTCCTCAACAGGTTGGGGGCTATTGGGAGGAGCATGAGAAGTAGCATAGGCAGCTGCAGGGAGAAAATGGCTCCCTCCTTCCTCCCTGGATCTTGACCGAATCTTCAAACAGAAGAAGCCCTTCTGTTTGTGGAAAGGACACAAGCAGAATGTTGATTGAGCAACCATCCTGATTTGTTTGGGGCAAGTTAAAGTGCGGCTTAAATTTGCGACCTTACAAAAATGGGCTTTTACGATACCGCTGCTGAAACAGACATACGGTAAAATGGAATGGGTGTGAGTGCCTGTGGAATTTTAAGGGAGCGGCTTATATTCGAGTATTGCCTTCTCTCTCTCTCTCTCTCTCTCTCCCCCTTGAATTTTAAAGGTGTGGCTTATATTCGGGCCAATACGGTATAAGACATTGAATCAAGCAATTGTTATTCAACACTTTCCAATGCACTTTCACATCACTTTCCTTTTTGGGGGAAAAAAAGTCTGCTTTTAGGGAGCAGAGGGCCTGCTGTGCAAGGTCACCCACTTTAACCGTACCACCTGAATATGATAGTATGTGGTTGAATCAAACCTGAAAATAGGTAGTTGGGGCTGTTTTTTTGGGAGGGGGGAGTTAGGGGAAAACTGTATTTGATTGCTCGTATTTGATTATATGTTGTTCTTATATTCAACTAATAAAATATTTAATAGTAATAGTAATAATAATAATAATAATAATAATAATAATAATAATAATAATCTCCTCTATACTTGCTGACCACCCAGGTGCTTCCCCGAAGACAAACTACCCTTATTTAATAACCCATATTTAATAAAAGAGATAACAAATACATGCCTCGGGCAATCTCAACAGTGTAGCCGTTGTATATGGTGAGGATTGAACCACTCTGAACAGAACCTGACGTGAAGGATTCTTCTGATAGACCGCTGTGAAGTATTTCATGTATGCAATACCAGGAATGAGATCCATAACCCTTGGATGAAATCAAAATAGGATTTAGTCAGATTTTTTTTAAAAAAACCCCCTAATATGTGCAACAATTAGGTTTAATACGAAATGAGGTGGGTGCTATACCAAGCAGCACATTTCTCTAGGTAGCGTGGAACCTTTGTCCATTTCATCTCGATTTGGAATGCATCCCGTCCTGCAACCAGCCCACTGGAAGCCTTTGTTCGAATGCTGTAATCTTTGCAGTTGTCACCCCAGCTCAGGTCATTCTTAGGTAGAAATAAAAACAAGTTATTTAATCCCATGGGAATGAAAAGCCAATGACCCGTTTGGATCCTATCACAATGGCATCTTCATAGCATTGGGGGATGCCCCTGTTTTATAAGCTGAAAATATTTTTGTTCTATCAGTGAGAAAATTTGGGACTGGCCATTTGCTCTGTGTTTTATTATCACAGAATCCAATGAGTGTTTTAGTAACTGTATTGTAGACCACTGTTATATTTTTCCTATGAGTTGGCAGTTCATAAACAAGCAGTTGGCCAACCTAAATGATATTGGTAAGGAATATTTAAAGAACTATCTCACCCCCCCACAAATCTGCATGTTGAGATTGGCATAGGTATGGTTTGTGCTTGTGTGGAACACTTTTCTTTTCAAGTTATTCACCAGGATGCGACAACGTCTCCCTCTACATTCTAGGAGATGCTTTTTGATTTCTGAAGTTTAGCGAATTTTCAACTTTAAGCAGATCTTCTGCCTGTAATAATCTGTGCCCCCTAGCTAGTGTGGGATAATTAATAAGAAGTGCTCTGCCTTGGTTCTTAATCTATTCAATGTTTATTATTAGTGATAATTTGTTTTATTGTATTTCAATATTTTTATCACGTGTAGCTTTGGAGAAGCATTGCTGAAAATTGTCTTACAAACCACCAAAATAACTGAAAACACATTTTTAAAAAATGTTTTGTTTTTGTTTTTTACCTGGAATGTGTAAGGTTGCACAATACTATCAAGACATGCTCTCCACTTGGTTCTGGCAAGCTCACTTCCAACTACTTTCATCTGGACTTTGTAGCGGTCATGCTTCATGTACATTGAAAATCTGTAGCCCTGTTCTTTCTTATCACTCCTAACTGCCTCAGCCACAATAGTAGCATAAGGTCGTAGTGAATCGCCATGGTCCTGAAAGACAGAAAAACGAAAGGGCACCATTTTAATGCCTACGATATCAGTTGCATTCAGCTAGAGTCACATTCACACCATAAATTTCAATCTCTGTGATACCACTTTGAACAGTCCTGGCAGAGCCGGCTCTAGGGGCAGTCTGGGTGCCGCGGGGCGCCAGGGCGCCGGCCCGGGAGGGGGGTGCCGTGCAACGGAGCCGCACGGAAACTGTGCTGCGCCCTGCGCCCACCCACCAGCCGCGGCAAGAAACGGAGCGGGATGGGGGCACCGGAGCGATCTCCGCACCACGGCGCCCGACGTGCTTGAGACGGCCTGAGTCCTGGCTTTCCCCAAAGACTATTGGGAGCTGTGCCTATTAAGCTGTACTGTACCTATTAAGGGTGCTGAGGGATCTTGGGAGGCTCCTATTCCCTTTACTGAGCTACAATTTCCAGCATGGTTTAACAATCAAATCTCTTTACAGGAAACTTTGGGAACTGTAGCAGGAAGTCTGTGGTTGAGACCCTATGTACTTCATGCTGTCTAGGAGCAAAATCAGATGTCTATGTAGAGGTGTAATTATTTGCCTGCCCTGTTCATCTATAAAATGGGAGGATGGGTTCACTTTTAACACTAAAAAGGGTGTGTGAGGAGGGGGAGCTGAACTCTGCTGTCATTTCCTTCTCTCCTTGTGTTCTGCCACCCAGCTTTGATTTGTACTTCTGAAAGTGCTATTGAAAGGGTGAACCAGAGGTAGAATTCTTAATTTATTCAGTAATATTTTTTATACCACTTACTATTAGAAGAGAAATCTTGAAACATTTTATAATGTTAAAAACAGCAACAATATTACAGATGCCACCCAAAGCATAAGGCAAGTGAAACCACGTTCATTTATATAATTGCAATTAGATTTTAGCCTCCACTGTGACTAGGACAGACACATGAACAAGAATTGTAGCTGTTTTGAAAATGCTTTCCCCTTGTATTTAACACAACAACAACAACAACTTTTATTATTCATTATTTAAAATTCATTATTTATTTTATTATCCCGCCCATCTGATTGGGTTTCCCCAGCCACTCTGGGCAGCTTATAGCATACACTCATACCTTGGAAGTTGAACGTAAGTCTGTTCGACTTCCAAAATGTTCAAAAACCAAAGCACAGCCAATCGGAAGCTGCAGAAGCCCAGTCACTTCCTGGTTTTGATCATTCGGGAGCTAAAACGTTCGAGAACTAGGCTGTTTGAAAACCAAGGTACGGCTGTATATAAAGCATACTAAAATATCAAACATCTAAAACTTCCCATTACAAGGCTGCCTTCAGATCGCAGTTTTAAAAAAACACTTAGGAAATAAATAAAGATAGGGAGAAAAACCGACAACTTTGCTAGCCACTTCCTGTAAATTAATTACCTGACTGAAACCTGGACCTAAGCTAAGGAATGAAGCAATGACTTCTTTTTCACTTTTATAAACTTACCTCCTGCGAGAAGCTGCCTTTTCCACCCTTCAGCTTTCTGCTTCTGCTGCTTCTGGAGCTGCTGCTGCTTGAGCTGCTACTGGATTCAGAGGATGAGGATGAACTGCTTGATGATGAACTGCTTGATGCTTGCTGATTTTCGCCCCGTAATAATAATGAGAGAGATAAACAGAGAGAATGAGAATGAGATGACACTGTGATATAGGACCTGTCACTCACACTATGAGGTGGAATATCCCCACCCCCGTCTCCAAAGTCCCAGGTGCTTTTCAGACACATGGATGGCTTACAACCCTCTTTGCAGACAGTAGCCACAGATGCTTCCTCTGGAATGCCCACCCTAAAGAGTTACGATGCCAACTCTATTTGCAGCATCAGATGTTGCAAAGTCACGCAGGCTATATTCCTAGGCACTGTTTAAAATGGTGCAGAAAAAGTCTCATTGGTGAACACTGCTTTTTTTGGGGGGGACGAATTTGCCCCATTTGGATGAATTTGACCCGCATGACATGGAATTCTGCAGTCTTTCTCGGAGAGGAAGTCCATTTTAAAGAATCACTAATATCAAAACTACCTGGTGCTTCGTCTGCTGCTTTGCCTTGTGTGCCGTGTATTTCGCGTTAGCCAATTCCAGACCTCGCAAGTCCTTCTGAATTCCAAGAAGAAGAAGAAGAAGAAGAAGAAGAAGAAGAAGAAGAAGAAGAAGAAGAAGAAGAAGAAGAAGAAGAAGAAGAAGAAGAAGGGGGGAAGGTAAGGTAAATCAAATGCACTCTGGTAAATAGAGGAACAATTCGGCAGTTGTTTCATAGAAAGCACTTACTGAAGGTCTCTTGCTGCTGCCGGTGTGGCTGTCCTTAATGTGCTGCTTCTGTTTGCTTGGGCGGCCCTTGGAATGTTTCTTGTTGCTGCTGCTGTCACTGCTGCTGCTGCTGCTGCTGTCGCTGCTGCTGCTGTCGCTGCTGCTGCTACTACTGCTGCTGCTGCCACTGCTGCTGCTGCCACTGCTGCTACTGCTGCTGCCACTGCTACTACTGCTGCTGCTGCTGCTGTCACTGCTGCTGCTGCTGCTGCTGCTGTCGCTGCTTCTGCTACTGCTACTGCTGTCGCTGCTTCTGCTGCTGCTGTCGCTGCTGCTGCTGCTGCTGCTGCTGCTGCTCTTCAAAGAAGTCTTCCTGGGGTGCTTCTGATAACGTTCTTGTTGCTTCATATCTATCATTTCCTCTTCATCCCAATCATCGCTTGAACTGTCAGAGCTATCACTAGAGCTTTCGCCGGAGCTGCTGATGGGCTAATGGGGGAAGTACCCGGAGAAAGACAAACACGGTCATATTAAGTTTTCTAAGCTCGAAAAGAACATTCTGTAGACAATGTACTTCTCGTTTGGCTAGAGGGGGGAAGCTAATTTGCAGATTCTCATCGGCACAGAATTCTTGGCACCCGTCTGTCTCAAGAGAGAATGGAGTGCGCCTCCGGGAGCAAAGAATCACTGCGCCTGCTGTGGGTGCAAAGACCGGTAGCTTTTAACTGCTGCCTCCTACATTGTTGTAGCACCAAAGTGACCTCTGCAGGGCACAAGAAAATGTTTCACACAAACACATAGCTCACATATACAATCAATATCAGTCTTCAACTAACTGCTTCCTTGGTTCACAATATTGGACCCTGCTGGACTAGGGTTGCCATACTTCAATAAGTGAAAATCCAGACACAAAAGTCATCAAGCTTTTCTTTTGCAAAAAAGTTAATTATTATTATTATTTTTAAAAAAGAGCTATTTTTGAGCCATTTTTATTTTAACCGATTTCTGGAAATCCTGCCTGGATGCTATTTTCGTCAAACAAATCCCGGATATGTCCAGGAAATTCCAGGCGTATGGCAGCCCCATGTTGGACTCAAAATCCTAACACCCTGGGCAACTGGCCATGCTAGCCGAGGCTGATGGGACTCAGGCAACATCTGGAAGGTCAAAGGTTCCCCACCCTAGAGTTTAATGCCTTAAATGTAATACACGCTTTCCAAAAGCTAGAACAAGTTGTAGAATATAAAACATATGGATAGTAGACCCTCCCACATGGTGATATGTACGTATTGCTATCAGAAATACCTGAATTCTTCTTAAATGTCTTTCTTCATCTCTTGTCAAACGCACCATCGGTAAACTAGAATGAGCGCCTCCTTGAACAGTCAATCGTAACTTCTCAATGGGTGCTCTTCTATCACCTGAAATAATAGAGTTAGTGTTACTGCATGGTTTATCTATGCAATAAATCATGGTTTCTGAAACATAGTCAATGGGTGCTTTTGATACATGCAGCCACCAGTTGGGTCCATTGATTTGTATGGAATATGAATGTGCTATGTGACCACCATGCATAATCTGTGGCTTCACTGGCAGGCCCAGCGAAAGACCAGCTTGAGAACTATGGTAGTAAAACTTTAAACCTAAGATTGTTTTGTCACCAGTTCACATTTCAGACATGGACAACACTGGAGGATACAGGAATAAAATTCAGAGGATGAGATCCAAAATTAGTCATTCTTTGAGTAGGAAACCAAATGGTGGGCGGGCTAATAATAATAATAATAATAATAATAATAATAATAATAATATCTTCCTCATTAAGGTTATTTCAATGAGTCTGTTCGAACCATGCCTAAGTCTTTATGTTATGTCTCTGTGTGCACATCTCCTTCTGTATTTTTTCCTAGGTTTTCATCCACTGTGGTTCACAGTGCCATTTGCTGACGGATGACACTGTGAACTACAGCATGACAACAGCCTTTTGTGAGCTGCTCCCCACCACCACCAGTCCCATACGACACAACCCACACTATCCAGGAGGACTGCCAATTGTCCGGGGAAATATTGCTCCTGTTCTTTTCCCTGAACCCCTTTGCATTTTGTCCAAAAAGAAAACAAAGCCCAACAAACACCAGAGAATAAATAAGAGTTACCTTGCTTGAGTGTTACTCTGAAAGTATGTTCGCCAGCCAAGTTGTACAGAGAGTCATCTATGGAGCACCCGGCATAAATGTTTGACCATTCAACACAAGCCTTACATCCAAATGTGCATGCTTCAACACACTGAGTGTGACGAGGGGCAGGCGTGTGACGTTCTGACTGTTCACTTTCTGCAGAAATTTGGTCCTGGATGGATGATGAACATAGTCCAGCATGAGCGGTTGCAATCTCAGACTTCTGCCTCATCATCATCATCATCATCATCATTTTGGTAAAGATCAGTAATTCAGCTGAAATGCTGCTTATATAAAACACGGCATCTCGACCAATGGTTAAGGGAAGCCCTCATATTTAATAGAGGGGAAATACAGGATTATTTCCAGTTCCAAGTAATGTAAGTCCACTGATTTCAACAGGTCTGCTCTAATTTACGTTAGGGTTTTGTGCTCAGCCTTTCAGGACTTAACATCTTTAGTTGCATCAATTTACATCCTGCTTCAAGAGTGTAAGTTACATCCACTACACCATTAAAACTACATCCCAGAACTGTCATGCACAGTAGGATTTATTCATAGCTAAGTTTATTTAGATTAAGGCCACTACTTATTTACTTGACCTTGAGAACCGCAATTATGTTCTTCACTGAAACAATAAGATACCTGTTCTCTACGTATCACACCCCAGTTTTAAATCCCCCCAGAATCCTGAAATAAAATACATAATTAAAATTCTGATGGCCACTACTTCCCCTCCCCTTCAACCTAATACTCCAATGCCTAACCGCCAAACCCTACAAAGTTGTGACGATTTGCTACGAGGTAGGCAAAAAACACAAATGGCCGGTGCCAATTTGCCAAGTGGGGAAAAATTCCTACCAGGCCCCTTGGACAACCAAGGTCAAGAATAAAGAGCCTAACCTAAGGGCGGGAGGGTGGGATAAATGACCGAGCAGGGAGAAAACAGGGGCGAGTCCTTGGTCATGGGCAGTTTAAATAGCCCTGGACCATGGACCATGCTGCTGGACCATCTGGATTGGATGGCCTAAGGATGATGTGGCCGAGGACAATCCAGTGGTGTAGGGGCTATCCTGCCCCGTGAGCGTGGGGAGGGTGTGCTCCCAGCCTGCAAAGTCATCTCTCCGGGAACGGGAAATGGCTTTAATTAATAACAAATAAATCCTTTATGGTAGCTATAGTGCTTTTATGACTTCTAACTCTATACTCGTACCAGTAGGCCAGTTTTTACACTTCCCTGGGAGTAGGTCTCATTGACCGCAATGTGACTTACTTCTCAGTATATGTGTATAGGACTGGACTGTAAATGTTTTATTTGGGGAGGAGGAAACACATTAAAAATAGCTCACACAACTTATTTTTTTATGTAAAAGTAACATTTCTCAAGCAAAAAACAAGTGCACACAAAAATCTAATATGGGTTACCCTTCTTTCATTCTCTTGTTCTGCTGACTCAAAGGAGCCTCTTATTATTTTAGACACAGTTTGAGGGATGAAAAGTGGAGTTGACTTGGTAGCAGGTGCCTCTTCAATATTGCGAGTGATAACAGATGTCACAGCACTGCCGGATAAACAGAGGGAGAAAAACTGTGTTAGAAGCACAAATACGTTTAAAAAGATCTGGGTTGTGCCTTGTAGTATGGACTTGAGCACACATGGAGTTCCTTGCAAATTGCTCTATAAATTGTACCTAGGCAACCCAAATGCCCAGGTACAATTTTGACTAGGCAAAAATGACTAGGCAGCTGTGGCTAGTCATATTTTAAAACAAAATCAAAGTTAGTCTCATCTATTTTGGGTGGCCATTTTCAGACTTCAACTTAAAGGCAGTATTTCATGCTCACTGCTCCTAATTTTCTACTAAAGTTAAAAACAAAACAAACAAACAATGCACAAGCCACTGACATAGTTTCAATCCCAGCATTGGGATTTAATCAATATCCTAGCTGCGAAAGTGATGGGTTTCTGTTCTGTCTGGGACACTGCTGCAGAAGGGATAGACTTCAAAATATAAGGAAGTCAAAAGCTCTGGTACAATACAATATCATTCCTTTGAGTCAGTCACCTGACAGGAGAAATTTGCTTCCAAGCAAACTACTGCTTTCCCACATCCCACAGATTGTATGCACATTAACTCAGAAGCAAGTCTTACTAAATTCAGTGAGTTTGATTCCAAGGGAAGTGGGCATGAAGATTGCATCCTGTGCTGTAAAACACTAGCAGTATATTTACTCAACAGCATTTTAACAAACTCTTATCTCTAAACTGCTGGTAGTCCAATCATATTTATGATGCAGGCATTAAATTTCTAACTACATGGCTTCAAAATGCATTAAACACACACACACCCGTTCCATTGTTAGTATTTCATGGAAGCAACTGATATTGTCGCCTGGGGGTTGTTTTGCGAACATGGATGGGTGGAAGTGACCTGCCTGGCTGTGAGCTGAGAGGTAGTCGGTGTTCCCATGTTGAGAAGAATGGGCTTCACATTCTGGGAGGGAAGCCTAAGAACACCTAATCTACTTTATTTGAAAGGCGAATTTGCATTCCTTTTATCTTTCTCTCTCTTCCTCTTGTCCATGCCTGCAGTGCTGAGGGTACTGCAGAGAACATGCAAGCTATGCTTCACATGGAGCACTTCAGTCAAGTCAAAATAAATAAATGACACCTTATCACCCACAGGCTTTGTTTTCTGTTCAAGTTCTCTGTTTCAGATAAAGGGCATGACAGCTGCACCCCACACCAAGCTCCAGGATTTTTTTTTTTAAGGGACAAAAAATATTCTCTCAGACAAGCTGAGGGGATGAAAGAAATTACAAATCAACTTGCATTTTAAGATGGCTCATCTGGGAAGAATAGATTAAAAGGAAGTGGCTTTAACTTGATTCACATTTAATAATTTAAACCGTCACCAAACTACAGTTTGCATCTCCAGGCAGAAATAGTCGGCATCACTCCCCCACCCTAATCTTTCTCTCAGTACTGGTTTTTTTTTTAACCCAATAGTCTACATTTGCCACTGAACTGAATGATCCGTTCTTCTCCACTGAATGTAAGAGAGAACCAATAAATTTAGTGGCAACACTGGTGTCACATATTGTTTTCTGCAGAAATCAGCTCTACCGCTTTAATAAGAATGGGTGGAGGAAAGTTACAAGGAACTTCCTAAAGGTTCCAGATGGGTCCCTGGTGAGTACAGGGAGCCACAGCAAATCATGTAACTGGGCAGAAGGCTCCTTACTCATAAGTATCTGGTCATTGTTCAAAGACTGCAACATCAGCATATGAGGTTCTTGACTGAGAAGAGCAATCAGAGATCAAATACCATGAGAACATCTTAAAACCCATTTTTTTAAAGTGATGGCCACTCCCACCATCAGATCAGAGTGATCAAATGATGTAATACTAAACACCTTCCACTCAAGGAATACTTGCTAGGATACTTGCATCACTTCTTAATTAACTACTGAGTAATCAAGGCTAAGGGGGCCAGTCTTCTAACTGATTCTGCCAGACTTAATGCATCCATACAAATTCCATATGTCAACATGGAAAAAAAAATGTTAGGAGGGATTGGGCAATGTTGGATAATACTGGAGCAAGTAGGAAGGTTTGACGGGGGGGGGGGGGAATTAGGTAGAATCTTTCCTGGTAGAAAACATGTGAGGATAAGTAGAAAGTATAAGGACTGTGCAGACAAGAAAAAAAGAGTAATGCCCTTCAAAACGGAAGTGTCCTTCCTAACGTTTTTTATTTGTGTCATTCTATACAATGTAGCACCAAAGAAAAAGAAAAAGAAAAACTTTTACCAGCTTTCACCAAAGAGAAAAAAAGAAAAACAATTAATCCTCTAAGGATGCATAATCAATCACATTTGTGATCAGCCATGCAAATAATTTACATATGTGAAGTGAAGCTATTTTTATTGGCCTTGCTCATAAGTACTGTATTTTAAAAAAACTGGAATTCTGGTAGTACTATGTACATTTTTCAACAGCTTGTCACTGAATTGTAGGCTATATTTTGGGCAGTGCCTTCTCTGGCAGCTTTCCAATATTTCTGCTTTAATCTTCAGATTTAGGTTTCCCACAAGTTTTATATGCTCATTCTTCCTCTTGATGTTATTCATTTGTTGGCTCACCAAATAATGCAAAAATACATTGCCTGGTAAGGTTTTGAAATACTGTCTATTTACACAGTTTATGCCATTCACTTTAACTTTACTAGTACTCAGATTTTTGTGGTTTTTTTGTTTAAATGCCAAAGGCCATTATGAATTCTAACGAGAAGTTTGTCACTGGGATAAACAGACAACAGATACCAATATTGATCTACCTTGCAACACTGTTGTATTGACTGTAAAAGAAAGCCCCAGCATATTCACATGTTAAAGTAACAGTTTATAATGTCGTTAGAGATGAGGGGAAAAAATGTATAGTATTTAAATCTTACAATACGGATTCAAAAATCCAATTATAGGATTATTCTGTGCAATCTAATTATCTATGAAAAAGCTTATGTCAAACATTTTAAACATATTTCGTGATCTTCAAGCATTTAAAGCTGATTTTTAATTTAAAACACTCTTTCAACTCTGTCAATCTCAACTTGACACCTCCATAAATTTGATTGGAGTGTTTAACTTTAAAATAAGTCCACTGCACTAGATAATATAAAATAATTAACTCAAGAGATCAAGTACTAATTATAAAATGTATTGTGGGAGAAGTGGGGGGAAGGGTGTTCTACCAATTTTTGCTTTATATCGAAATGGCAGCTAATTTAGCCCTACCTGAAAGACATGAGTTCAGTTTCCTCTCTGCATGGTGGAAGTTCAAGTTTGAAGATCTTTTCCTTAATGTTCACAGATACATCAACGTTCACAGGGATATTGGTGACCATTTTGACATTCTCTTGTATTATAGCCTGGAATTCAGGGACAACGATTCCCATCGTCACGAGCATATTTTTGTCCATGCTAAAAATGAAAAACAAACAAACGTTATGGCAACTCTACGTTAAAGAGTTAACGAATGCCGAGGGCACATTTGTACCACTTGAATTGCATTTCGTCATTTTATGTATCAATGATTCTATTTACCTGACAGACAATCTGGTTTTCAGTTTCATATCGATGTTAAGCAAGTCAGGCAAAGTCAAATGTGATGTCGGCTCAGGGCTCATGGATAATTGAACTGTTTAAAAGCAAGCAAATAAAACAAATGCATGCTATAAAATAATTATTATGCAAAATGTGATCTATAAAAATGCAATTTTTTGTTACTCTTTTGATATTATTTTGATAAAGGGATAAATTTGCCCTGAGCACGGCTATTTGTTTCACAGTTAATAATGGGGGGGGGGAACTGAAACCCTGGAATGCTTATTTAATTCCCCCCCCCCAGCATCTTTTATCCTAAATATATTTGAAACTCAGTCATTTCCAACTAAATGTGCTCAGGAACACAGTCTTAGGAATACGTCATGTTACATTTTTTGTCCTTATATATTTTTTCCTGTACCACTTTAATGAGGTGCTACCATTCTCATGGTAAAACCCAAGACCGGAGTCAGCTATACAGCTGCAAATGAAACGTTTTAAGTGTGTTGTGAAGTGCAATATACAAATATGACTCTAGATGGCGGCAGTGAGCTATGGCAAATTTCATGCATTTTTCAAAACTTTTTTTTTTAAAAAAAGCATTTTCACAGCATTTTTTATACTTGTGTAGATACTACCATGGTTAGTCACTGTGCTTGGTAGATGATAAATTTCTATTGCCTTACCATTTCCATTGACTGATGCGTGAGTAAAATGAACCAAGCTTATTTGAAGTGGAAGTCCAGTGCATGTAGGCACAACACCGTAGATTTCCGCAGATACGAAATTGTTCTCCCACTGCATATTTGGGTGATTTTTAAGGGCATCTGCAGAATCTTTTATCCAGGGGAGAGGCATTTTGCCATGGAATGTCTGCAAAGAAAATTTGCGCTGGTTAAACAAAGAGAACAAGAATATCACATGCTTCACATCACTGTTCCTTTCATAGGAAAAAGAGGTTGCCAGTGCAATACTAACTAATGCTGAAACGTTATAATTGCACCCAATCGAATCCTGAAAGCAATCATGCTCAAAAGCCTAAAGAAGAAGAAAATATAATTTATATCTAAACAATATGCATGTCAAAAGAGGCACCTGCAATGCATCCTGCATCATATCAGGAGTGAGCTCCAGATATCCAATGTCTTGGCGTGCAAATCTGAGAGCAAGTCCTCCAAAAGTTGGGTCATGTCCTTTTTTCTGATCGAGGGGCTGTGGGATAAGAAGTAGAAACTTATTGAAATATTTCAGGTTTTGCTTGTTTATTATTTTAAGAAATGACGGTATACCCACTTTTTGCAACACATACATTTGCAATGCTCAGGGTGGCTTAAAACACTGAACAAAACAATGAGGGAATCTAATGGCAATTAAACAACCAACAGCAACAGAATTAAATAGAAGGTGAAACCAAAATGATTGGGGGGGGGGAAATCAGCTGCAAAAGAATCCTCATTCTGGCAGGTCAAATGTCTTCTTGAATGAACTAAATAAATAAGCTAGGTTGTGAAAAGGAATGAGAGAAGGGCCCCAACACACACCCTGAGTTAGGGAATTTCACCATCTAGGTGGAACTTCAACCAGGCCTTTGGCTGATTAACATTCTGCAGGCTTTAAAATGTGTTTGGAGGAATTACTGCTTTGTTTCTGTTTTAACTCTTTATTTGTGCTCTTATCTTCTATTTTTATATTGCGAACTGCCCTGAGATCTTTCGACGAAGGGCGGTATATAAATCCAATAAATGAATCAATAAATAGATTTAGAAAAGCCCATCACATCCCAAGCATGTAGCACATCCCAACCAGCCACGCCTTGCTTGGATATGGGTACCAATGGGACACAGAGAAGAGCCTCTCTATCAAATTTTATGGACTGGGCATGCTGGTATGGCAGGTATCATGCGCCCAAACAATTTTGGGCCTTAAGCAGATACAGCATTTGTAGGAATAACGCATTACGAGGTTTATTATGCCACCCACTTACCAAGTCATGGAACCTTCCTTCTGCATATGCCCTTTCAAAAAGGTGAGATACTCCTAGACTCTTAACGCCGACCTGTGTTGAAAGGGGTGTATGAAACAGTTAGAAGGGCTTCCTATGCTTTAAATCAGAGCAGTTTCAGAATATTTTAAACAATTAAGAACTATGTTTCAGTCATTTGCATTTAATACATTTATGAAGGCTGGTTGAGCATGAGTTAACTTAAACCATTATAGGCAAAAGTTGTAATTTGTTGTTAATTACAACATCATCATCAACAACAACAACAACAACAATAATAATACATTATTTATGCCCCACCCATCTGACTGGGTTTCTCCAGCCACTCTGGGTGGCTCTCAACCAAATATTAAAAACACAATACAGACGTCTTTTAAAAGTAAGATAGTTGCTTATTGCATTGACATCTGCTGGGAGGGCGTTCCACAGGGCAGGCGTCACTACTGAGAAGGCTCTCTGCCTGGTTCCCTGTAACCTCACTTCTTGCAGTGAGGGAACTTCCAGAAGGCCTTCGGAGCTGGACCTCAGTGTCTGGGCTGAATGATGGGGGTGGAGGCACCATGTAAGGATGATCTTGCCCCCTTTTATCAGAGCTTAGTGTATGAAAAGCTCATGCTATAGAAACAAACCAGACTCAAATGAATTTTGTAAGAAAATTAATTCAAGATCTAACGGCACAGGCCTAATGCAATTTATAATGGACAGCCTCTGTTACCTCAAAGAGATCAGAGGAGACGCCAAGCATGTTCACCCTGGTTTTGAACATGGTGAGGTATGGGAGGATATTTCCTTCTTTGCCTATGGAGATAACCTCAGCTCTCAAACCAGCCATAAGTCGTTCTGAAAGGGAGATAAAACAACAAGCAATAAGCCTGGCCAGTTCTTCAAAATGCATAATAAAACAAATTTAATTTCCTAATTGTTTAATGTGAAAACAGCATCTTATGAAAAAACGAAGAAACTCCATGTACAAAACCAGCAGCATAAGAAAAAGAGGCTACTGTGTCTCAGTGATTTGGGCTTGGCACTCTCTCTACATTTGACCAGTTCTTCTGGAAGGGAGAGAGGGAGCAAGACTTTATAGAAGATGTTGTAGGAGAGAGTTACAGCTCTATCACAGAGCACTTCCTTTGCATATGGAAGGTCACCGATTCTCTGTTATTTCCAGTTGGTTTTTAAAAAAATGTTGTTATCATGACTGGGAAATATCCCCATCCCTGGTTTAAGTCAATGGGCAGATTCTAGATGTTTCATGGAATCTTAGAATTGTAGATTGTAGAGTTGGAAGAGACCCCAAGGGTCATCTAGTTCCACCCCCTGCAATGTCCACAGCTCATTGGCCAACAATATCTGGAGGAAGCTATGTTGCCTATGCCTCACCTAAATAAACACAGAAAAGTGACTCTTTGTGTAGTGTGAATAGACACATGAGAAAGATGTTATGACAGACATCGGGCTGTCAAAATGGTAGACCCATGCCTAGCACTCTCCACCCTTCTCTTATAATGTCTACTGTGACTTTTTGTGTGTGAGATATATTTCCGTCTATATGACTGCATGACATCAAGCAGGGAGTTTCAATCATAGCTGTCAAGTTCTCCCCCTTTTTAAGGGCAATTCCCTTATGCTGAATAGGCTTCCTCGTGAGAAAAGGGAAAACTAATGCAAGCCATTCTGTTGCTGAACTACTTGCTGTATATGTAAAGGTAAAGGGACCCCTGACCATTAGGTCCATTCATGACCGACTCTGGGGTTGCAGCGCTCATCTCATGTTATTGGCCGAGGGAGCCGGCATACAAATTCCAGGTCATTTGGCCAGCATGATAAAGCCACTTCTGGCGAACCAGAGCAGCACACAGAAACGCCGGTTTACCTTCTCGCTGTAGCGGTACCTATTTATCTACTTGCACTTTGACGTGCTTTCGAACTGCTAGGTTGGCAGGAGCTGGGACCGAGCAATGGGAGCTCACCCCGTCGCAGGGATTCAAACCGCCGACCTTCTGATCAGCAAGCCCTAGGCTCTGTGGTTTAACCCACAGCGCCATCTACGTCCTGCTCTGTATGTAGGCTGTCACAAAACAGCGCTAGGACACGATGAAAGGGAAAGAATATATTTTATATAGCATTTCACCCTCGCTGGAGCTTACTTGATAATTAACTGTTACTGAACAAGGAGTGCCATTTGATTTGGCATTTCAACATTTATTGCTAGACATGTTAAGCTTCCTAAAAGTAATTTGGCACAGCAATCTGTATCTTATCATCTGTCTTTAACAGGACACCATGCCACCTCTCTGAAAGTGTTAGCAAAGGCGGCAAATGTCTTTTGGTTTCTTACCATTTTCAGTACGTTATATGTGAGGGATAGGAGTTGTGCTCCAGTGGCACCTGCTGGGTACTACATTGGCTACTTCTGCTCTGAAGATACTTATCATAGAATAATAGTAATTTCTAAGAGATTTTTCATGCTATGATATCAATTTAGCTAATATCCAAATATGGTTACCAACAGTTACCAGCAGTTTATGCCACTTTAAGCGCTCACACTATTGAATCTTGGAAGTATTTGCAAGTTATTCTGCTTAAATTTATAGTGTGTGAAAAAAACTGAGCAAGGACTAAGGAGATAAATCTCATTCCTTTAACTTTAAAAATAGTATATGACAATAAAGATGCTTTGGAGGGAATAAAATTTCATATACCATGAAATTATTTTATCTCTTCAAGAGCTCCCTACATATCTCTGTGAACTGGTAGGTCTGTATATCCTAGTCATGTTCATGGTACTTATTTTTATTATGAAACTGATTTCATGGTCATGTAAAAGTCATGAGGCACAGCAGTAACCTAAGGCACTGTGCAAAATTCTAACTTCGCATTTTCTGTAATTTTCATGAAATATTTGTCATTAGCTTTTCAAGTGGACTAATAAGTTACACAGCTATTAAATGAGCCTATATTATTTTTATTGTTATATATTGAGTTTGTTTGTAGGGTGTTTGTTGTTGTTTTCCCAGGAATATGCAGAAAATCTCTAGGATTTTCATGGTTCTTTAAGAATGGAGCCACTTAAATCATATAATGTAAAACTTTAACTTTGCTTGAAAATAACATGACATTTGGCCTAGAATACACAAGATGTGTTATCTTATTCCCCCTCCCAACAACCAGTAAATGTATCATTTGTATTACATTATTAATAGAAGGGTGAAGTAAAAAAATAATACAGTGGTAATAATACAGTGGTACCTCAGTTTTCGAATGTAATCCGTTCCGCAAGACCGTCCGAGTTCCAAAACGTTTGAAAACCGAAAACTCAAAACCGAAAATTCAATACGGAAAACTCAATACAGAAGTCGTGTTTCATGTTCGACTTCCGAGATGCGTTCCAAAACCGAAGCATTTACTTCTGGGTTTACGGTGTTCGAAAACTGAAGCGTTCGTCAATGGAGACGTTCGAAAACCGAGGTACCACAGTATAACATAGTTTTGTGGCATAAAAAGCAAATGTATCATTCCCCCCCCTTCCTTAAAATATGAGTCAAAATGGTTATAGGTTCTCGTTTAGAGACGAGAGAACATTTTGGTTTTGCAAATATCACCCCCTTCCCTAGAATGCATACTTTCCTTCGCAGGTCTTTCCTTGTGCTTTCTGAGCTAGTCACATGACAAGACATGGCTGATTTCTTTCTGGTTCTTGAAGCAAATGGCTTTTACTCTTGAAGCAGCAGGTTCATCTTAAAGCAATCACTATTATTCTGGGAGGGATTAATAGTATCGGGGGTGGGGGGAAGCACACATGTCTCTTACCACTGTGAAGTCCAAAGAAGTAAGCAATGTGGTGGCGATAGCTTGGCCGCTGAATCTTGATGCTCAGTACTTTAAGTGCCACTCTGCAGGCAGAAGCCCTGAATAAAGCAAATTGACCAACAATGTTCACATTTACTACTGCTGTTTGTTGTGCGCCTGCTCCTTTTAAAAGGAAACCATTTTTTTAAAAAAATTATGCTTACATCTCTTGGCAGTCAGGAGCTCTGCAAGTGGCCGCTTCACGTATAAGAGTTAACAAGAAATGTTTAACTTCTGACATGGGTGTCTCTGATGCATAATTAGTTATTGCCATCAATGAAGGGAGAGCTGGTAGGGTTTCCATATAAACAATGGCAGCACATTTTCGAGTTATGGGATCTATCTTGTTGTCCATGATGATTGGAAGAGTAAGTGCTTCCACCTGTGCAACATAGATTGAAAATACAAATTTTGCACTCTTATTTTTCTCCTTCCCACAATGACTTTGGCTCACAGCTCAAAAAGCTAAGAAGGCATTTTGATTTTTCTTCTTTGAACCACGGCAGCCAGCCCCAGCTTCCACAGCATACAATAATCAAATTCAGTGGCTGGCAATATTATGTAAGGGACTTCTATTAAAACAGCACTGAACTTTTCAAAGCAATTATCTGCAATGTAAATTTTCCGATTCCCGCTTTTCAGAACGACATGCCCAGCCAAGATTTAGGCCCTTCTCCTTCTCCGCGTTTTGAGAACAGACCCTCTAAAAGCCTGCTCCTAGAAATATCTGCCACTTGAGAAAAGGCAAAGCGATATTTTCTGTTGGTGTGTTTTTGCTTGTACAGAAGAAAGACACATTTGGACTGGATAAAGCACCCATTGGCGACGTGAGTGACCTGCACATCATCTGCCCCATCAACTGTTTAAAGCAATTTATCACACACTGCTCTCTCACTGTAAAAACCCATGAGTTTCAATTCTGTGCATAATGGTATACGTATCTACACAGACAGGGGCTGTCCCTAATGCAACTGGTCTTTGAGAAATAATGTATCGCCGTGATCAATTAGCATTAGAAAAAAAAGATATTCCTAATATCTCTATAATGTTGTTGAAAACCCCCCACAAGATTCCCACAAAAATGCCATGCCTTCTTACCCGTGCAGGATACCTCTCGACAAGGCCTCTTAGAGCTAACATGGCAGCACAAGGATGCAGGGAGTCAGGAGAAGAAATTAGAGTTGCAAAGGTCTTCATGATGGGCTTCTCAACGATGACATGTCCCACATTTCCTAAGGCCTTCAGTACCAGGATTTGTCCATCTACGTCGGATGTACGTTTTGCTTTAATTGCAAAATCATTCAAAGGCTATTTTAGGGGGGAAAAGTGGTTTCAAAATTAGTTGCAAAATCATTAAAAAAATGATTTGAATCTTGAATTGATCTTGGGGACAGCTTTATGAACAGCCTGTGATCTCAGGTTAGACATGATAAGGTTTGACAGGGGTTGCCCACCAGCACCTCCTACGGTGCAGGTCACAATAAACTTGGCCAAGTACCATATGCATAGGAGGTCTTATGCACTGTCAATAGGGCACCCACTTCAATAGTCTTTCTGAAGCATTCTGCATTAGCTGTAGGTTCTGGACCAACCTAAAGAAAGCACCTCACATGGATGTTATGAATGCCTGGACTACCATATCAAAGCCATCCCAAAGCAGGAACTGCCAGAAATATTGCACCAGCTCTAGTGAAAAAGATGGATGCAGGAGCACCCCCCCCCCAAGCTCTTTCAGAGGAAGTACAAGCCCACCCAGATTTTTGACTAATACAAAAATCATAATAATTATCCTTTGGATATCACATTTCTCAAAATATTTCTTTACAAATTTTGGCTCAAAAAACGTAGAAAATAAAGTGCAGATTTTAGGTTGGAATACGTACATTAAGATGAAATGCATATTTAAAAATGCATTAAAAATTTAAATATTATTTGTGTGGATATTTTTTAATCAAATAATAACATGGAAACAGGATGGAAAGGACATAGAAATTAACGCAAGCAGAAATAGACTAACCTGCCCATGCCTAATGTTAGATAACCTGGAACAAATGTTGCTATTGCTTTCAGTGAGGAGTGAACGATACTCAGTTTAAACATTTTCAAAGAATTTACAGTAATAATTACTTTATAGCAGTATCATATGATTATTTGAATGATCAGTTAAGCAAATAATAGGTAAAGATTCTGAGAACTACTGAGACAAGTATACCATGGTAGTGTAGTGCTAAGAATAATCCCCCCCCACCTTATTTTTATTTCAAATTGGAGACAGTAATCCTGAACTCACTGAAACCAGCAGCAAAAAATCTCATTGTTTTCAATGTGTTGCAATTTCCTCTAAAGGCTGCACTCAACACATGCATCTTAACTTGTAGGCTGATAATAATAGGCCAGCTTAAGCACCTTATATTTTTACTCTTTAAATGATGAAATGCCATTGAAACATTGGCACAATACCTTGATGTATTTGTCAGGGCAGGTTTCTGAGGAAGAACAGTATTTTTTAACAACAGTTCCATAGGCAAGGCAGGTAAAGCTGCGATAGAAACTTCTGGGGCCTTTGAGGGCATCTGTCACAATTGCCTATTGAGAGAAAAGTTGGTCATTGAAACATACAGAAAACAAATTATTTATCTCATTTTAACATATGCATCAATTAGATCAGGTCTGAATGCATTTCAGACTAAAGGAGAGAAAATAGCCCAAAGCGTAACAATTGCTGGGAGTATATAAAGTGATGGATAGTGTTCCAAGAGTTTCAAATGTATATCATCTCAGTAATTTTTACAACTGTTTATTCAAGTAAGACAGCATTATTCCTCCTATATTATAAATGTGTGGCTGATACATAATGGGCTTGCCAAGGGAGAGGTAATGGCTCATCACAGCAGAGGTAAAATTTGAACTAGGGGAACTCCAGCTCAGTTTCTTAGCCCATAAGAACACTAGCCTTCAGGAGGCCAACAATTTCCCAGAGACTCAACTAAATGGGTTGTGTTCACCTAAGTCAAACTCAGAGTAGAACCATTAAATGCACTTCATTTCATCATGATGCACTTGCCCAGTGATTTCAGTGGATCTATCTGGGTATGACAGTGGATCTATCTGGGTATGACAATAAAATTTACTTAAGTACAAATAGCATCCTTGATGCCCACAGCATTTCAGAGACCGAGTTAAGAGGAACCTATAAGATGGACCTCCAATGCTATACATCTGGTATCCATATGTTAAATTTTATTTGCTTCATACTCTCTGACACACACCTTTGTATATTGACCTAGCCTGTATTTCCTCCGCTATGAATTCAAAGTTAAATATTAATAGTTTTTCTTTGTCCGGCAGATGTGTGGTTACACAGCTCTGTTACCTGATATTGAGGGATAGCCAATGAAATCATACTTAGAATAGACCCACTGAACTCCGTGTGGACCAAAATTACTTCTGTCTGACTTCAGTGGGTCTACATTGTGTATCAGTAGCTTTGGATATCACTTATGATTCAGGATTTGTTCAGGTTTAAGTGGCACTTGGGGAGAAGATGGGTGTCTGAAGTGGTTACCAAACTGGTATGTTTCAGGGTTTTAAAAACTGTTGACCTCGTGGGAATTCTCTTCTCTTGGGACTTGGGCAGAGCTGCTCAAAGGCATGGAAAACAAGAACTTAGATCAAGAAGAGCCCTCCATATGTTGATGGACTCCAACTCCTTTAAGTCCTAGCCAGCATGACTGGTGGTTAGGGATGGTGGGAGTCAGTCCAGCAACATCTGGAGGACACAATGATGGAACAATGCTACTTTGAAGTCTTCAGGATGCCTAGGTTGTAGGAACTGTCAAATGTTAAAGTCATATGCACTTATTCTTGCACCCCCCCCCCAAAAAAATCTATTCAGGTAAAGCTGACATCAGCAAACAAAAAACCCGTAATGCAAGATGTATTTTACCATAGCTGTTTCTAGGATTTCTGGAGATGGAGTGCAGGTATGAAAGAAGGTAACAAATGCCAGTGTTGCTTCACTCCTGCTGATTTCTCTCTGATCAAACCTATGTTTCAAGAATCTAAGTGCATCTGGAGTACCAGCAGCGGCAGCTAGTTGCACAATGAGGTGTCTACAAGAAAAGAAGCAGCAATCAAGTCTGAGCTCTGATCACTTTAATTTAGATCTTATTCAATTATGAAGCATGAAAAGCATAACACACTTCCTCTGTTATCTTACCTGAGTGTTGGCTCATTGGCATGTTTTCTAAAGAGCGAATCTAAATATTTAGTATCGTTCATCTCACGCACAAGTTCGATAGCCTGCAGGAATTTAATTGCACCATCTCTTGGAAACTTTGCATTTGGGTGTCCTGCCAAATACTGCAATCTTTCCTCAATCTGTAGGATAGATTTAAAAAAAAAAAGAGAGAGAGAGAGCATTGTCAGGTGTTGTTTAATGCCTCAGGCAAAGAACACAGGTATGTTGCAAGGTTCCATTTCCACTACTAATTTTAAAACTTACCTCTCTCTCTACGTTGTTGCTCTTTATCAGTGGAATAGGAAGAGGAGGAAGTTCATAATTAAACTTGTAGGAAAGTGAGCCCCATCTCTTCAAGTCAGAAGGGACATGTGGCAAGTGGCCGTGCATATCGATGAATACCATTTTATGCCTAGTGTGGAAAGACCCGATGAAATTTAGTGAGCAAATAGTTAATACAGAAAGCTGTTTTTTGTCTCTTGGCTTTGTAATGATGATGATGATAATAATAATAATAATAATAATAATAATAATAATAATTTTCCTTTTGCAGCAGAAAAAGCAGGACTAAACTAGGAAATATAGTATGTAAATTTAAAATGAAGGTGGATCTGACCTTAGGGTTATGAAGATTTGCTGAATCTAAAGACATAATGGGTAATACCCAATCTTAGTCATATTGCCTATCTGTTGATTTCTACAAACTTTTGCTGCTTAAGCCCATTCATTTCAATGGGTGAACTGTTCTTTTAAAGAAACCCTTGTTTATTTATTAATATGAAACACAGTCCTAGAAAAGGGAAGCAGGCATATCAAGTACAAGAGAACTGCTCCTCCCCCTCCAAAAGAAGACATTCAGGAGAAAATCAGTGCAGCGCCACCAATCCAGATTGTTGTTGTTGTTTAGTCATTTAGTCGTGTCCGACTCTGTGTGACCCCATGGACCAGAGCACGCCAGGCACTCCTGTCTTCCACTGCCTCCCGCAGTTTGGTCAAACTCATGTTGGTAGCTTCAAGAACACTGTCCAACCATCTCGTCCTCTGTCTTTCCCTTCTCCTTGTGCCCTCAATCTTTCCCAACATCAGGGTCTTTTCCAGGGAGTCTTCTCTTCTCATGAGGTGGCCAAAGTATTGGAGCCTCAGCTTCAGATTAGGGCTCCTTTTTCTCCAAAATAAAACCAGGCAAGCCAAGCACATGTTTTAAACATGGGACTGCTATTACATGTACTTTGGCCTGAAGAGATTTTTTCACGACTGTGATTTTCCAGGATTCTTCTATTCACTGGGCTTCCACACTTTAAATTACTGTATACTTTTTTTTAAAAAAAATCAAATTATATTGGTTATGGTTCTTATATGTGTGCATATGTTTCAGATTTATAGCTAACCATGACACTCCAGGGAAATCCATGGGTTTATGAAATGGAATGCTGGCAAATACAGTACAGTAGATAGTTACAGGTAGGTAGCCGTGTTGGTCTGAGTCGAAGCAAAATAAAAAAATTCCTTCAGTAGCACCTTAAAGACCAACTAAGTTTATATTTTGGTATGAGCTTTCGTGTGCATGCACACTTCTTCAGATACACTAGAAACAGAAGTACAGTAGATATTGAGACTACTCTCAAGGAGTTTGACTAGGTAATTTGGGATGGCAATTTTTTTATTATTAGGAAACCAACAAAATGGTCAAGCTTTTTTGTTTAGGAACCTCACTCAAAAATAGTGAAAACCCGAAAACCAGTACATGTCAGGAATTTTCCTGATGTATGGCAAGCCGAATGAACTGATAAGTTGAAAAGCATTTGTGAAAAGGGAGCAGTTATACAAAGGTGCGGTACCTGGCCTCCATGATGCCTGTTGCTCCACTAAGCTCATTGAATGGTGAGAACTCGCGGATTTCCACACCTTCGACCTGCATAATTGTTCTCTCGTTGTCTCCCTTTTGTGCATCCCTAAATCTGTACTTGAATGTAGCTGAGCCTTGGAAAGGTTTGACTTTCTGTATGAAAACAGGCAATGGCAAGTCATATACAGTATTAGAATGTTTAACATAATCATAGCAAGTCCAGAAATCATCACACATAGGGTTGCACCCGATGCTGGGTCCATTCAGAGCACATACATGGAACGTAATGGGCACACGGCTAATTTATGCCCATTCATTTCAACTGGTACAATCGTAGGAGAACTTGTTTGGATACAACCAGTGCATTCAAGGATCATAGCTGTCTAGTTCTCCCCCTTTTTAAGGGAAATTCCCTTAAGCTGAATAGGCTTCCTCGCGAGAAAAGGGAAAACTTGACAGCTATGTCAAGGATGTGTATTGCCGGCACCTGTCTCTTTTTGGGTAATAAGTGTGGCACTTATAGTAACAACTTCATGGTGAGTACCAGCATGTATTTTCTAGAAGAAAAGCACTGGATACAACCCAATCAACCCAATCAGGAGAAAGAAAAGAACAAATGGATTGTCCTGTCAGAAAATGATATTGTTTCTGAGCTCCCCCCACCCCTTCTGCCCCTGTTCTCCAGCCATTTAGAACAGGCATCACCAAACTGTGGCCCTCCAGATGTTTTGGCCTACAACTCCCATGATCCCTAGCTAACAGGACCAGTGGTCGGGGAAGATGGGAATTGTAGTCCAAAACATCTGGAGGGCCAAAGTTTGGGGATGCCTGATTTAGAAGAAAAAAGGTGGAGAGGAAAAAAATGGTGCATTGTAAATTATATGTAACATGGCCATCTGGGTCTAGAACCCAGCATGGGGGCTGGGTCACTGGCAAAGGTCCTCTGGACCTCTTTCTCCTCTTCACCTTTGCAACCAACTTGACTGTCTCCCTCTGTGGTTTCCAACTCAGGCATGAATCACATGCAAACAGCTGCATAGATTGGTTGCAGTGCAATGCAACATTGCGACTGATATACATGGGAACCCATGTGTGCCTAACTACATGGTACTAGCAATTTTACCACATCATTGCCCCCACCCCACCCACCTAGCAGCTTGTGATCGCATGTTAAAACAGCTTGAACAGAATGGCAAATCCTGCAGATTGCAACAGAGGTCAGCATCCATGCAACTGTGTGCAAATGAACAGCCAATCGTGGATCTTCTTGCACATGTGAACAGGACCGCAGATGATATAGTTATATACACACAACCACCATACTAACCTGTTGACAGGCTTCACATGAAGTAACATGTGATGCACCAAAGATCTTGAAAGCAGCATTGTCACAGTCATTTAAGTCCATGGACTTGGTCATGAAGATCTCATCGGCTTTTACAGCATTTTGAACAAGGTATGTTGTGTTGCACCTCCCCCAAATGCTATTCTGTAAAACGAATAAAGAAATCAGGTTCATTGGGAGAATATTGGTCTTCTTGTGAAATTGCCTTAAATAACCTTACTCTGACTCCTTTAATGAACCTCTCAGTTTTTCTTATACTCTCCCCCCCCCCCTTACACACATTTCTCATCAAAAATTCCAACACAGGTTTCCTACTGAAAGATCACTGGCAAACCCCGACGGACTTCAGTGAAGCCATGGCTTGTCCCACTGGGAAGTTCTTTATTCAGTTCCAATTAAGGCTTATTGTATATGAAGGATAATTTGAAAATTTTAATAAAAAATGTGGTGAAATAATTTGATCAGACAGAATGAAACCTCAAAAGCAGAGATTTCAGAGTCGGGGCTGGCTCTTTGCCCCTAAAAATCCCATTACACCTAATCTACAACTCACACAATCCTCTGTTAGAATCCTTAGAAGCAGACGTGCCATAAAATCAGCAATAATTAGGCACCACTGAAGAACTGAGGAACCTTAACTCTCTTTCCTTACATTAGCAGGTTTCACTCAGATCTATAACATCACGACATGATTTTGTATTCATCAGAAGTGCAATATCAGTATATGCACAGAGGTTTTTTTTTTTTTACCAAGTTTGAATACTGTTTTTCAAAGTGTTTCAAGTCTGGAGTGCCTTCCATATGCCTTATGCTTGGCCATTAGCTAATGAGCAAATTTGCACCCTGCAAATCAGATCAGTCTCACAAACTAGGAACCCAACATTAAATGAAAGGATGGGGGAAGAGTTTGCACTGGATGAACATGTTGGCACTTCATGCAGTTCAAAAATTGTGACATTTGACCCTTGAAGGATTCCCTACCCTTGCCCCTTCCCAAAACAAGCTTCTTGTAGGTGAGTAAACTTAAATAGGGACATTGCACAGGCCACACAGAACACCTTGGCAAGCTGTGATCACAGTCATTTAAGTCATTAGACTTGATCATTAAAATCTCATTGCCTACTCCTCCATGAACTGTTTATCAGGTGATATCAATGATAATAAGCTACTTAATGCTGATATCATGCAAAAATAAAATAAAATAAATAAACTCCAAACTGTACAGCTAACCCTGGTATCACCTGGCTTGTCTGCGTTAAGTCAAAGGGATTTAACTGGAAGGAATTCAAAATTGGCAACCAAAATAACAAAGGACCTGGATCAAACCACTCTGAGAAAAAGGCTACAACATTTGGGGCTTTTTAGTTAAGAAAAAGGCAAGTAATGGGGGTGGGGTGGGCGGCAATGAAAGAGGTGTATACCATTATGCATTGACATGGAAAGAGAGAATTTGTTCTCCCACTTTCATAATAAGAGAATCTGAGGCAAAGCTGAATGGCGAGAGATTCAGGAGACACAAAAGGAATAACTTTTTTTCCACAGTACATAGAATCAGGTAACAGATCTCACTTTCCATTGCCTGATGCCTGCTTAGGGCAATGGAAAGTTTGGAAGAAAAATAGGATGGCTATAAAGCTAGGCACAATGTGATACAGGGACAGAATATTGGCCGTAGTCTCCAAACCAATTTCCTAAATTAAATATTACTGTATTAAACTATTTGTTTTCTAAATTAAAGCAACCCTATTCTAAATTTCATACCAAAAAATAACTTCAAACATTTTCAAATATCAACATCTGAATCAAAATTGACTTGATTAATGTAAATATGGGACTGTGAAAGTGAAATTAACTGTAGTCTGTAGTCAGGATTTCAATATGAGCCAAATTACAATTTAACACAGTGTAGCCCTGACACCACTCTATTGCAAGCTTATCCCTAAGGCAGTTTTAACTTGGCCAGATTTATTTTGTAGGAGATTAGGTATTCTAAAGGTAATTTGATCATCTGCAACTACAAATAGAAATTATGTTGTTTGTGTGTGGAATGACCACGTCATTTGATCATTCGATCTAAACCAGAGCTAAGAAGTTTGTCTGTTGACTCCAATTCATTCTTTGAATTCAAGTGCATGAGCCTCATTTTAAGGGTGGAAGTTTGACTCCTGCTTATTTCTATATATTTATTATCCATATTGGTCTATTAACTTTGTTGTGGTACTGGAGGATATGATGTAGTTAATGTCAACAGCGATGTGCTGGTTCAAATATGAGCTACAAACTCAGCAAGTAGCCTTAAGTAAGACACATTATTTCAGTTTACAGCTGCTCCCCACCCACCCACAAACTATTATATTGAAATAAACTGGCCAGTCTTACATCTATTGAAAGGACTGCTGATAAAATGTACGTGAAGATCTTTGAAATTCTCAGGAATAAGAGAATACAAATAAAAATAACATATAATCGTAAGTGCCTAGTGTGGAAAACAAAACAAAATAAAATAAAATGAAAGCCACAGTACTACAAATGCAACTGAAATTAAAAGTTCACCTCTCTTAAGTTGTAGCTTTTCTGGTCTAGCTTCATGGAATATTGCAGGTTGTTCAGAAGTCCTTTGAAGACTCCAAGTTTATATTCTGAGAAGTGTCCTGAAGCCATGATGTCATCAACAAACCCTTTCCTGTGGCGAAATGTAACTATGCCAGGTAATTCTTCCTCAAACATCTTGGTCAGCTTGGATGACTGCTTGAAGTCCTGCTGTGGCTGGATGCCATTGAGCTCAAGCACTTCAACGCTATGAAGCTGTCAAGTGCACACACAAAGAGGAAAGTTCATGTTATTTTCCATGTAGGTTATTTAAACGGCAGTCTTCGAAACCACACCTTCTCAAAACCACACAAATTAGAGCTTAAATGTTTTCTGCCTAGCATCTATTTCACCCCATGTACAAGCCATTATAGTTTCACTGACTTGACCTTTAAGAGTTTTCAAGAACACTACAAGTGAAGACAAATGTAGTATGATAATAGGATCCTTCCCCTTTGCCAAGAGGCCAGTTTTGTCACAGGCTGACAGGCTGATCAGCTAACCAAAGCAGTCTAGCTGCTTCCTCCTGTTCCTTAGTTCTCTCACTTGCCACCACTCCTATTGCCGCTTCTTGCATCTCTACCATCTGGGGAAAGTTAGCAATGGTACAGACATTCAGGTCTCTGGAATGGAAATGCCGTTGCCTCAGACCCTTTGCTACAGACGTTATGTTAACTTCTTCCATTGGAAAGGAAGGAGGAAGTGGATGCAGTGCAAGCGAGTGAGCGAGTGAGCAGTGTGGGCCAAGTCTGGTGTGTTGTTATTATTACTGTGAAGGAGAGCTTTGAATACGTGAACACACTTTGGACCCTACTCTTGTATTATGTCTTATCTTCAGCCTAGAGCAAGCCCACATAATTTCTGACCCAGTAGGGTTTACAAAGCTTTCTCTTTGTGTAGCCAGGCTATGATCTGAAGTGAATTTAGGGTAGAAGAAGAACGAGAAGAGTTTGGATTTGATATCCCGCTTTATCACTACCCGAAAGAGTCTCAAAGCGGCTAACATTCTCCTTTCCCTTCCTCCCCCACAACAAACACTCTGTGAGGTGAGTGGGGCTGAGAGACTTCAGAGAAGTGTAACTAGCGCAAGGTCATCCAGCAGCTGCATGTGGAGGAGCAGAGATGCGAACTCGGTTCATCAGATTATGAGTCTACCACTTTTAACCACTACACCACACTGAGTTACGTCTGGCACCAGGACAGGATGACAGGGAACAACGGGTTCTGCTACAAACCTATAGGGAAACCCTTTCTCACTTTCCCCCCTGAAATTTCAGTAGGAAAAGGCAGCAAAGGTTTTCATGCTGCATTCGTTATTGTTAAAAGATATATAAATGTCACCAGATTGCTCAAAATATGCAGAGTGTTGCATAGAATATCATTTGCACTCTGCAGGTACTGAAGTAGCCACATGAAATTAAGAATTGTCAATATTCGATGACACCCCACTTTGTTAGAAAATGCATTAGTCTTTGCTTATTAGTTGCAACCATCATTTGATTAAGTAATTTTCAAAGCATCACAGTTTGAGAACAATTGAATTGATGCCACAATAAAATTATTGTGCATCTGAAATTACATCCTATTGTCTTTTTGAGCACTAAGCAGAATAAATCCTCCAAGCCTGAGTTTGGCTTGAGCTGACTGAGAATTGCCTGGTAATGTGTGAAAATGAATTTAGGTCAGCACATAAATAATAATACTGTTAGTTAAAGTCTATGCAAGTTGTATGATAAAATTTAATTATTTCCCCCTCAACTTTAAAAACTCACAGAGAAAGTTAACTTTCAGACTGGAAAAGTTCCCTTACCTGTAGAACTTTACGGTCAGGTGCAATTGGGCCAACGGTCATTTTACATTTTATTTTCAGTCCAGAGCTTCCTGCACCTTTTCCTGGGAGTCTAATCTTATTTTGAAATTCGACTGCATATGTAGCAACATCACCTTCAGTTTCTGGAGGGAGGGAAATCCAAAGAAACATTATAGGCAACATGTGAAAAATATAATGTCAAATATTTCTAAAACTGCCAAAAAGCTTTCAAAATTGCATACTTCTTTTTTTGATACTTACGTTTTTGTTGCTCACAACCTGAAAGATAAAAAATAAAGTTAAAGCAGGGAAAATGTTCCATGAATATTTGTACTTCATGTTTTTTGGGGGGAATCCATAGGCATGAAATCTTTGTAAACTGCTTAGAGGTTTTATTTACAAATTGTGCCAAATAAAAAAAGTTTCTTTTTTTTAAATGTTGTTTTATTCATGCAAACCTTTTAGGTATTTTCCATTTACTGATAAGAATTTTAAGTTCACACTCAGTCATACTCAGAGAAGACCAGACACAATGAAATTAGTGGATGTGACTAAGGTACCGTACTTTTCTGTGTATAAGACTAGGATTTTTTATTTAAAAATTATGTTAAGAAAAGGGGGGTCATCTTATACATGGGGGAATTTCCTCCCATTTTCTTAATTTGGAGTCCCCCAAATTTGGAGTCTTATACACGGGGCGGTCTTATACACTGAAAAATATGGTATATCCATTGATTTTAATAGGTCTGCTCTGAGACAAACTTAACTGAATACCACCCACTGATTTCAATGGGTCTGAGTTGGAATGAGGCAAAGTGAACCATACCCCATTATTTGCTATAATAAAGAACTATGAAACAAGCATGGTACTGTTTTACATTTGAAATTTCTGTAACTTTCCCCCCAGCATTTCTGATAGATAGTACATCTATACTTACCCACAAGGGTCAATGCCAGTGCTAGAATTAAGGCCTTCATCATGGATGAGGAAGGTACAGCTGAATGGGTTGCTGCCACTTTTATAGTGAGGGATATTTGGTCACATGATTTATCTTGGACATCTTTTTTGATGAACCAGCATATTTTGGGTACGTTATTGATTGACCGAGCAAACAAACATTGCTTGGGGCAGAAAGTGGTATTACAAAATAATGGCAGGACTTTGCTCAAACGTATGTTTTATGCAAACTGAGAAAGCAAAATTCTAGTAAATTACAGTTATAGGAAATAAAATGGTACAGGTTTAATAAAAACAGTCACATCTAAACTTTAAAAAGGAGAGCGATGAGTTCAAAGCTATCTGTTTTGCTAGACTGATGTTAGTGCATATCATCCAATATGTTCCTTGGAAGATGCCCAGAGTAGCTGGGGCAACCCAGTAAGATGGGTAAGGAATAAGATATTTATTTATTTTTTATTATTAATTATTATTATTATTTATTTATTTATTTATTATTATTATTATTATTATTCCTGTAAACACTCCAGGTTTAAAGTTCAGTAACTTAAATAAAGTGTAATACTGTGTGTGGCAGTTCTGGATGCCTTTTGTATATGTCGGAACTTCAAATAATTCTGAGAGTTATTATTCATTATATGTATGTAGACGATCAATCCTACTGCCTCAGTGCGATCTACACTGACCAGCTGTGATTCTTCAGTGTTTCAAATCAAATACTTTATTACAGCCACAGGCCCATATTTAGATACCAACACAGAATAATATACGTCACACAGCAGAATAAAATAGGACAAAATAAAATAAATTGAATTAATTCCATTCATATAAATCCTATCCCTATATTATAAATTTCATTTACAAGGTAGGAACAACACTTGGTTCATCAGGTCACCACTATAAATCAAACACTTGGACGGAATATCAAGTTCAGTGTTTCAGACTGGGGACATGCCCCTTCCTACCCGGGGATGCCAGGAATTGAAAATGGAACCAAGGCTATGTTCTCTGGGAGAGCAGCCGAGGGCTCATTAGATTCTGTGGATCTCTCTCCCCACCAGAGGTGATGGAGGTTCTGTCACCAGAGGCCTCTACCTCAGTGTGATGGCAGAAAGGTCCATTGCTGCCATTGTTCTGCTGGCAGTGCTCTACTGGTGGTAGGGCAAGGAACAAGGTGCTGGGGAAACTATGGAACTGCAGGATTCTAAGCTGCCTTATTCCCCTATCATATCCCACTAAGGGGCCAGTAACTATGCCAATGTGGTGGTGTGGTTAGAGTGGGACCTGGGAAATCAGGGTTCAAATCCCCACTCGGGCATGAAGCTCACTGGTTGACCTTGGGGCAGTCACTATCTCTAAGCCTAGCCTACCTCACTGGGTTGTTGTGGGGATTAAATGGGAGGGGGGAGAGAACATTGTGCTCCTTGGAGAAGAAGGTGGGATATAAATGCAATAAAATAATAATAAATAATTTCTCCCCCCTACTGGGCTCAGTAAGAAGTATGGATGTAGCTAGGATTTATTTTAGGAAGGGTTTCCTTCCTAAAATAAAGGTTTTATGTTACATAAAGGCTTTATGGTTACAGGTAGGTAGCCGTGTTGGTCTGGGTCGAAGTAAAATAAAAAAAATTCCTTCAGTAGCACCTTAAAGACCAACTAAGTTTTTATTTTGGTATGAGCTTTCGTGTGCATGCACACTTCTTGGGGTGGCAGAACCAAATTATCTGCGACACAATTGATCAGTTAGTTAAGTACAGTCATACCTCGGTTTAAGTACGCCTTGGTTTGAATATTTTCAGTTTAAGTACTCCGCAGACCCGTCTGGAACAGATTAATCCACTTTCCATTACTTTCAATGGGAAAGTTCGCTTCATGTTAAGTACGCTTCATGTTAAGTACAAACTTCCGGAACCAATTGTGTTTGTAAACCGAGGTACCACTGTATTTTTATTGATTTACTTGATTTGGGGGGGGGGAATAAGCTGCACCCCCTGGCTACGCTTATGGTGAGAAGGACTATTTTTTAAGACCTGGGGGGTGGGGAGAGGAAAAGCTACTCCATTTATGACAGGTAGTCATTGATAGACTCCCATAAAAAAAAGAAAATCCAGAAACACCATTGTGACTCTTGGTTTCCTTCCTGCCTTATGGTGGTGGTGGGGTCTAGCACATTTCCCCTTAGACTTCAAAATGTAACAGCTGCTTATTGAGCAGAGATGTAGAGAAAGAAGAAAGTTTCTCCACCTGCTGACTCATTTAGAATATGAATGGAAGCCCACTGGGTTTCTGAAGCCCTTGAGTCTGAACTTGAGCTTCTATTTTTTGGAGGGCCTATCCAGCAGCTGCCTCTATTCTGTAACGATATTATTACATTTACTCGGAGTTGTGTCACCTATCTACAGGAATAATGAAGGCGATTATTGCCGTGCAAGTTCACCTGAATTCTGCTGAGTGTGTGAACCAGTCAGCTATGCAAAATAAAAAGGAAGCAAATTTGCAGTGTATTATCAAGAGTGCCATTCAGCTTCACAACAGCTATGCTCTGAAAGCATGGAAATTGCACAGATTGTTCAAAGATGGAGCTACTAGAGTGCCTTGTTGCTGGAGTGGAGTTGAATGAGTGGACAGTGAAGGAAGGAAGGAAGTATAAAGAACACGAGGGGGAGATGTGAAAACACAGAGTAAAAGCTTTAGGACCAACTTTGGGAAGCATCTAAAAGTAGCTAACTCTGTGATACACCTCTTAGCTTTATGGTGCAATCCTCTCTTTGACAAGATTCCCTTCAATTGGGGATGGGGACAGGGGTAGACAAATGTCCCATGATGTGTCTCATTCCTCTCTGCTACTGTGATTGAGTACTGCTCTGTGTGGTGTTTGCAGTGTGGGTTGGCGTTCCAGGCACTCCCTCTGTTTTGCTCCCGACAGGATTCTCCCAACACCAAGATATGCAAAATGTGAGCGCCTACCACCTCCATGCCCTATGATGTTGTTAATGCAGTGCTTCTCTTTCCATGTTCTTGCTGCACCCTTTGGCTAGTTGTCAGAGGAGTGTTCCTCCCTGGGTAGGACTTGAACCCTTGTCCTTAGAGGGCTGTGTGTGCCTTGCACATGGAGCTGGGGGCTCTGCTATGTGCCTCAAAAACAACCCTTGGGAGTAGCATGAGGGGATTTGAACCATTTGTCTAATCAGTACGCCTGGGGACTTGCAGTAGAGCAGATGTTCCTGGATGTACCACTGGGACTGATGGAGGTTTAGCATTGCCTTGCATGTTATGTGTGTGGTGATGCAAGGGAGGATGTCCTCACTTGCACGAGCTCATTGGCTGCTTCTGTCTGAAGTTTCACTGTCAGCACAGTCCCTGATTGGTGGGCACTGGCAGAGTTTCCAGGGACTGTGCATCTTGTCATTTCCCCGCCATTTTGGAATGTTCTCAAATATGGTAGCTTCTCCATTGGATATGATGGCTTCTCCAACCCTGCAGCAGGGCTATATATCTCATTATGTAATAATAAGTATAGAACTGCTCAGTCAAAGGAACTATTATAATGATGATGCATGAGTAATTCACAATTTATTTATTTATTTTAAAATGCTTGGAGTACAAAAATGAAGCATGGTTGCTCGTGAATTAATTGAAGAAAGAATGTAGAACTTTATGGTGCTACTGTTTTAAAAAAACAGCTCACCTGCAATGCACCCAATATGTGAACACAATTGCCCATAATTTCAACACATGAAGGTGAGAATAAAATAATACAAGATGCCTGTATATGCTTATGAGGGTTGTGGTGCAATACAGGTGGATGATTTGGATTTACAAAATGCTTTCTCCATAAATGAAACATGAATAAACCTGATGAGAATGATCCCTTCTACTATTGTTGTCCTTCCATAGCATATTCTTCTCTCGTAACAGGAGTCTTATTATCTGTTGCTGGATTGGCACCAAGAGCCCCGAAGTCTCCAAGTCTTATATTCACATTGTTAAATTATGGTGCAGTGAGACCATTTTCATACTGTTCATATAATGCCAAACAACAATGCAGGGATTAGGAAAATAACTCCCAAACAAAAAAACAAAATGCTTGCATGGATGCAGATAGTTAAGCACTGAGAGTTTATTTATCCTGTTTCTAAAGAAGAGTTAAAATATTGTCTGTTTTTCATTCAGTGTTCCCAGGGCTTAGAAAATTCTAATATCACTGCTTTTGTGGAGTAGGATCGGCCCTACCATGAGGCAATGTGAAGCAGCACCTCAGGCAGCAGGTGCTGAGAGATGGGAAGTGGGCAGACCATTGCCCACTACATTGGCTCCCAGTACGTTTCCGAGCACAATTCAAAGTGTTGGTGCTGACCTTTAAAGCCCTAAACGGCCTTGGTCCAGTATACCTGAAGGAGCGTCTCCTGCCCCATCGTTCTGCCCAGACACTGAGGTCCAGCGCCGAGGGCCTTCTGGTGGTTCCCTTGCTACGAGAAGCCAAGTTACAGGGAACCAGGCAGAGGGCCTTCTCGGTAGTGGCACCCACCCTGTGGAATGCCCTCCCACCAGAGGTCAAAGAGAACAACAATTACCAGACCTTTAGAAGGCATCTCAAGGCAGCCCTGTTTAGGGAAGCTTTTAATGTTTGATGGATTTCTGTATTTTAATATTTTGTTGGAAGCTGCCCAGAGTGGCTGGGGGAACCCGGCCAGATGGGCGGGGTATAAATAATAATAATAATAATAATAATAATAATAATAATAATAATATGTTGTTGTTGTTGTTGTTGTTGTTGTTGTTGTTGTTGTTGTTGCGTGCTACATAGGCTTCCCTGAACCCTCTAAGATTCTCTCTCCCTTTATTAGGAGACAGATGGGGAATCCTACCCTGTTGCTTCTCCTCGACCTTCCAGTGGTTTTGGACACTATTGGCCATGGGGTTCTTCTGGGAGGACTGAAGGAGGTGGAGTTGGAGCTACTGTGGTTCTTCTCCTACCTGCAGGGTTGCTACCAGAAAATAGTATTAGGAGATTGTTGCTCAGTTACATGGCTTTTGGGCTGTGTGGTCCCAAAAGGGTCCATTCTGTCTCCTATGCAGTTTAACATCTATATGAAACCACTGGGAGCTCTCATTCAGGGGTTTGGAGTACAGTGTCAGCAGTACGTTGAGAGCATGCATTCCCATCTGGCCATTCCATCTGAATCAGGAGATGCTGTGAAGGTGTTGGGCAGGTGTCGAGAGACAGCGATGGACTGTATGGGGGCCAATAAACTGAAGAGGAATCACCACGATAACCATGGGGCTATGCCAGCATATTATTCTGACACACAAAGCAGGTCATATGGTATCCCTGGTGCTGAACAAGGAGTTGTTAGTAGTTGTGGAGGTAGGAATGCCCCCATTCTTAGATCATTTTCTGGTGAAATTTAGATGGATCTAAATCTCTCTGGAAAGGATAGTGTATCAACTAAATTCTCACCCATCATACTTGCTTCTGAAAAAAGGCCTCCTTTGAACAAGGTGATTGCAACAAGCCTTGCCAATCACAAATATCCCCCCCTTTTTTTATTAAGGTGCTCAAGTGGATGCTGGCCATCTTCCTCCAGACTCTGTGGGATGAGATGGATTATTGAGACCAATTTTAGTCTATTGTAAAACCTGGTTTTGGTACCAAAGCAACTTTGACCATCATGATAGATGGCCTCTGCTAGGAGAGAGACAAGGGGAGTGTGACACTCGGATTCTCCTTGACCTCTTAGCAGCTTTTGATACCAGGGACCACTGTAACCTTCGGGACTGGCACTGTGAGTTAGGAGTTCATGGCATGATGCTAGACTGGTTCTGCTCCTACTGACAGGGTCACTTTAAAGAATTGCACAAGGATTCATTTTATTCCACATGCTCATTCATATATAAAGATTCTGAGAAATGGTATCTGGGGATTCGGGTGAAGTGTCACCAGTGTGTTGATGACATCCAGATGTGCACCACATTGTCCTTGGGTGACACTGCAGACATGCTCTACCTGTGCCTAAATGCAGTAAGGCATGAGTGAGGGCCAATAGAATTAAGCTTAATATTTAAAAATATTATTAGGCAGTATACATGTTTTAAATAAAAAGAACTATGTCACTTTGTATCACAAAGAACCAGGTCACCCAGACTCCACTGACAAAATGTGCACAGCAACACACATTTTTGTGCCAGTACAAATAATAGGTATTAACATTAATCTAAAAGCAATGAAAAAACCATCTCCCAGGATTTCAGCAACAACCGGGGCTTCCAGTTACCCAGAGTGTGATTCTGTACATATTTACCTGGAGGGTCAAGGTCTTTTCTGGGTCCAATCAGACATACTACAAGTAAGTGTATATAGGACTGAAGGCTTAGTAATCTAAACATATGAAAATCAAAAGGTACTGAAGGCAGAGTTTAGCTTTAAATATATATTGTAAAATATGGATAGCATGAATATGCTACAATGCTATATTTTAACAGATAAGGAAAGAATATGTTACATTTACGCAATAGTTTTATGCTATGTTTACTCATGATTTGTTTCTCTTCTTTTTTTTTTTAAAAAGCCTTCAATAAATAAATTAAAATACATTGTATTTTAACATATAAACTGCCAAGAAGTCACAGACCTGTGCTAAAGAAAGAGAGTGGACAAGTTAGGACAAGAGCTCAGAGGCCTCAGAGGACTAAGCTGGCCAGTGGGCCCCACCAGGGACTGGCCTGCTTTTTTGTTTGAGTTTTTAACTTTATTCCATCAATATTCTTGCCCCAGGCCTCAGACAAGCTCTGCGAGGGCTTTAATGTTGTGGATCACACAGAGCCAGTATACCCCTCAGCAGGTGTACTTGTGTACTTAGCAACCCCCCCTTCTCTTTGAAAGCCAAAAATAATTTTGTAATAGCAGGTTGCGTGCTCAATTTTAATTTGCTTATGAATGGGCAAGATGGTAAATGTGAGACTTTGGATTTTTCAGTAGTGTACCAGGTCAGAGTGACTCAACTGATAAGAGAATCAGTGTAACATATTAAGACAGCTGCACATGTTTATTTACCAGTACAAATAATTGGCATAGACCCGGTGACTGCAAGTAAGACAGCAGAATCATTGCAGGGTATCAAAAACAGCACACTGTGCACCTTTACATGGAAGTAAGTCCTGCTGTGTTCTACCAGTCACACTTAAAAATAAGCATGCAGATGATTATAGACTCCCAGTGTAATCCTTTCCACATTTCCTTTGTAGTAAGTCTTACTATCTCCAACCATGCTATGTACATCACAATGTTATGCCTTGTTAGAAGTATGTCCCACTGTGTTTGAAGTTTATTCCCAGGTTAAGACTGGAGCCTTTTTAATCTAACCATGGAAGAACTAGAAAGCAGTGTAGATAGAGTTCAGTTTTTTTAAATGCACAGTGTGTTATACAGATAATATGCAGATACAAATATGATAATAAGATAATACAAATACGATAATGCCGTTCTATAGCTATAATACAAAAGCTATAGAAAGCACAAAATACAGAGTACAATTTCTCACTTCTGCACTCTTTACAATTACAGTATCAATCGTTGGTTAGTTGCTGCAGCCATATTCTCTTCCTGTGTGACTAAGCTCAAATGATGACTGTTATTATTAGTGTTCAGAAGAACCCCTTTCAAGCTTATAGTCAACATCTGCTAGGACTGCAGGACTTTGCTTGCTGGCCTGGTCCATAACCTCCATGCATCTACTAGCCCTACCCTTCAATGTCCAGAAATTGAGTGGGAAATTATCAAGGAGGATGCCAGTGTGAAGGGAACCCTCTGTGTTCAGTGGGCATGGTCCTGATGTCCTTCCCACACATGGAATATATGCATGATAATTGTATTCTGAGGATCCCTATTCTTGTTGCACTCTCAAGTTCACATTGTGTGTGTATTAGAGATGGGCCAACTCTTGTGTTAGGTTAACCCAGAATCACCAGAAATCTATTCTGAGCCAATCCATGGGATTTGGGAAAGTATAAATAAGTAACAAAATATGTTACATTTACACAATAGCATTATGTCATGTTTACTGCTGATTCTCTCTCTTTTTTTAAAAAAAGCATTCAGATTGTGTTCCACAATGTTTTAATTTGGACTTCATGCCAAATCGTGTATCAGGCCACAGGGTGTGCTTGCAGTCTGGTGAAGAAGCCCCAGCCTCCATCTTGCTTGTAGGTGAATGGGCACCCTCAAGCACAGCATGCAGTACGTGGCAACGTGAGGAGTGGAGCAGCTGAGGGCACATAGGCACGAGCTGTTCCCACCCCTTCTCCTCTTTTCAGTGGTTGCATTGCAGAGAGATAATGTAGGGAGATATTCTGTCTTGCAGCCAAGGACAGCTGTTAGCAGCACAGAGGAGGGAGAGCTGAGTGCACAGCAGCCAGGGGAAGGGCTGGTCTGCTGATACAGACTACAATGGCAATGTGAAAACAGCAATTCACAGCCTGTTTCTTGGGCATTGGTTCGAATTTTAGCTGTGTATAGCAAGCGGCTTCCACACCTTCCTTTTCTCCATCTCTGGGCTCCCCCCCACCCACATTGGATCAAACTTTGTTACAGGAGCTACAATGCACAGCCCCCTGCTAGGGAGGAACATTAGTTACGTGGCCTGCTCTTTAGCAACCTGCCCTGGGAATCAATTATAAATCCAGGCAGTCTATTATAATCCTAGGACCCCACTTACTAGGTTTGCATTGTAGGTCCAGTACCTTAAGTGACCTGCTTTGGGTACATAGCCCAGGCATTCTTTTGACTGGCATTTTAGTGCGGCTCCTAACCCCAGGTGTGCTTCAGGCTGTGAGCCCATCAATTTCTCTTGGCCAAGGCATAATTGGCCAGTTTTGTTCTGGCTTACTGGCTGGATCAGGCCTTTGTGCCTTTGCCAGTACAAATAATTGTCATGGACACAGTGACTGCAGGTCACAAGCAATAGGACAGAAACATCGTAGAGTATCAAGAAACAGCATGCTCTGCACTTTCACATGGAAGTAAGCCCAGCTGTGTTCAACCAAACTTACTCAGAAATAAGCATGTAGATGATAATTGACTCTCAGTGTAATCCTATGTAGTCAGTCTTCCTAGGAGGCTGGAACATGGAAAATAAACTGATTTGTTTCTGATTTTTTAAAGACACAAACCAATTCACTTTTGGGCCAGTTCAAGAGAACCAAAGAATATTTACCAATTTCAAGTTGCACATTAGTTTTAAGAGTAATTAATTTTTTTCTTTTAAAAAATGGTCCCAATGTGACAAAATTACACAGAGGAGCTAAGGTTATATCCACTATGGTTGCCATAAGTCTGGGAAAACCTGGATATGTTCTCTTTTGAGGGGCCAACATGCCCATCTGGGTGGATATTTACATTTTAAAGGGCTTGGGTGGCTTGAGCTACTCTTCACGCCGTGGCCGCTGCCAGCCTGAGCCAGGGAAAGAAGGGCACAGGCATGGTGGCCCCACGCACCTGCGCCCCCGCACCCCTTTCTCTGGCTCAGGCTGGTAGTGTCTGTCTTGGCTGTCCTCTTTTTTGCTCTTCAAGATATGGCAACCTTAATATTAATATTCGCTAAGAAGGCACAAATCCATGTATTTAGAATATGCTGATATTTTTACATACAGATTTGCAATGGGGCTACTGGCTGCACTGTGAGAGTTTTCAGTCAAGATACTCCACTATGCATTTGTGAATAGAGATGACCTCTCCATGGAAGTGTATTTGCAGGAGCTCTGTGCACACAGGAGATATGCACAAGGAGCTGATTATGGTAGCTGCACTGGTGGACTAATGCAGGCCATCTCTTAAGTAAATATCCCTATTCTGATATTATTTAAACAGGCCAGCAGGAACTATCACATACGCTGGAATAATGATTGGGTGAAGTATGCAAAGCAATAGGCCCATTCACATCTCAATCAAATGTAGGGCACTTTTGAAGTAAAATGGGCTTCCCAAGATTGTGATTCTAGCATGCAATGAGAGGTCAGGAGATAGTCACAGGTTAGATGGGTCTGTAATTCAGTGGTAACAAGGCATGTTATATTTTTCCTCATGTGATTAAAGTAGGAGAATTTGGCACAGGGTTTAGTAATGAGAGGAGAGAAGAAGATGTTGTCTATCATGCTACACACTGCTCATCGGATGTCAACAGTTGCAGGAATCAGAGCAGGTGAAAGAAGCGTTAAAGGAGCCTGGCAAGTCCCAGAATGGGCAAGCAGGGGCTACTAGGTTTCAGGATTTAATGCCAGGAAAGATGTGCATCTTTCTAACATTTTGCTTGGCAACAGCAACAAACAACAGCAGCAGCAGGCACATGTTAGGAAACCAATTAACTCCGGGAATAATTTTAAAGCTCTGCTCCCTCCCCTGTCCTTAGCACATTAATTGGGAACTCTCCCGCTACAGTGGGTATTAACCTCATTACGGAACAGGTAATCATGAAGAGAGGTTTCTCTAGAGGGCTGTGTTCATGATCAAGAAGGATGGAGCTCTTACTTTCCATCCAAACCTGATTTTATTCAATTTCACAAAAATCTGGCAGTGAGTAATGAAGGAATCATTTTCTATGAGCTCATTGAAGGGGAGCTATGTGAGAGCTTCATAGTTCTTTACATTCAACAGTACACGAGTGTGCCTTTGGGGCACCTTAAAAAAAAAAAAGTTCCGAAACACTTGATTTCATTTAGTCTGAATTCAAAGAGTTTAAGCAGAGAAATTGCCTTTGCGCACATAAAAATGATGGGTTTTTAAAAGGATCTTTTAGCTAGATGACAGCAAACCTGCATTTTGTAATACCACAGGGGTTCTTTTAATAAGTCGCCGAAAAGTTCCATTTGATGAGGCGAGCCTAGGATTTTTCCCTCTTTCAGACTTATTATAGCCAAGGAGGTGCTAACCTAATACAATGGACAAGGGTGTGTGATTGCAATTCAATAGAGCAGGCTGAGTTAGTACAATGCTAGGAAACGGGGGTACTTAAGGCAAGGAGTGAAAGAGCCGGTGTCAGTAAAACAAGAAGTGTGCTTTAAAATAAGTGACACCTGGAGCTGCTAGTGAGTAGACACTTAACACAGCTTCACTACAAACTAATGGCAAAATAGCCTTAACTTTGATAACCAAACACACTAAAATCACAAATGCAATAATGCTAAAATAAAGCATAGCAATATTTTGGAGTCTTGTAGCAAAGCAGCAAATTAACAGATGGTTAATGTACCATATGTCAAAGGCCTCTTCCTTGCATTAGAGCAAGCATCCCCGAACTCAGCCCTCCAGATGTTTTGGGACTACAACTCCCATCATCCGTAGCTAACAGGACAAGTGGTCAGGAATGATGAGAATTGTAGTCCTAAAACAGCTGGAGGGCCGAGTTTGGGGGTACCTGAATTAGAGCATGGATGGAGGACCTCAGACGCAGGGACCCAAGTTACCCATGCAGGATTCTCTATCTGTCGTATGGCTCTCTCCCCAGGCCACAGGCCTTGCAAGCCCTGATTTGCACCCAAGAGCTTTGGTCTGCCTGGAATGTGCTCTGGAATTCTGATCATGCCTCTTGCCTGTCTGGATGCAGAGAAAAGTATATGAGCTTGTGAGGAAGCTGTGCAGAGGTAACATTTGCATTCACTGCTTTGCCCACTTTTGCTGGTTTTGCCACCTCTGTCTCACTATTGCAGAGTCTCCAACTGCCCCCAAATGGCGGGGCCATCACAAAAACACTTATGCCACTTATGCCATGCAGAATCTTGAAAGGAAATGCAGAAGTGCAGAGGAAGGCAGAGATGGTGGCGGCCTGGCGGCTCACAGTGGTGCAACGGGACCCGTAAGGAGGAGGAGAGGGTAGGGCACCAGCTCCTCACTCATGCAGGCACACAAACACCCTTCACTGACCATAGAGACTGCATTGCTGGTGTGGAATTGCAGCCTTGTAAACATCTGGTGTGGGTGCCTCCTCTGCTGCTGAAGGCTGGCTGATGGAAGCTTCACGATTTTTACCATTTATCATCCAAGGCTCCCGCATATAACCAAGCCATTTGCTGGCAGAGTATTGTTACATGCTCCTCTTGGTAACAGCCATTAGGGCAGCTCAGCCAGCCCCATATTCCCCATATTCAATCAGCAGTGTGTGTATATAGGGGGTGCAGGTGGGTACTGATGTAGAATAGAATGTCCCTATTTTCATCTAAAGAATCTTGGAGGGTATTGTTAGGTTAGAGCCGATAAGTGAGGAGGCTCAGCTGTCGGACTTGGCTGATAGCCCGGGACTGGAAGGGAGGCTTGTTTTGACAAGGGCTGAGGAACTGGCTGGGAGGGGTGAGCAAATGGCAGAAATACATCAAACCTCAGAAGAGAGTTTGTCTGAGCCTGTTCCTAGGTCTTTAAGGTTACAAGAACGCAGGAGGGGAGGGTTACAGGATAAGAGGAAATTGCAAGTACAGAGACAGAAGCAGAGGGAGGTGTTTGAGCGTAGGGTTAAAAGGAGACGGAATCACGCTAGAGAGCTAGATGAGTCATCATCCGATTAACCAGTGGCCTTGAGCATGAAGCGGCAGTATTACGAGTGGTTGTTTGCCTTTGTTTTCAATTTGGAATAAATCTCACTATTCACAAAAGACTGTGTACTGGTCATTGCTGTTGCTTACAGGTATGTCACTGGAATGTGGCCCTCAGAAAGTTTCCCAGAAGGGAATGTGGCCCTTGGGCTGAAAACGTTTTCCACACCTGAACTAGGAAGTCTTAGCATCTGAAGAAGTGTGCATGCACACAGAAGCTCATACCAATGATAAACTTAGTTGGTCTCTAAGGTGCTGCTTGTTTCGACTACGGCAGACCAACATGGCTACCTACCTGTAACTTCGAAGTCTTAGCTTGGTTAGATATCACCTCCAGTCTGTTAGATGCATGTAGGACATTTGTGCATTATGGCCTTTGTAATGGGGCATAGAAATAGTCTGCGAAAGGGTGGGTAACACATATGAGGCCTGTGGGTAGAGAAGAATGCCACAGTATAAGGCACTGACAAATTGAAGTAAAACTAGAGCCATGCTGCTGGTTCTCTTACCGATACTGCATGCTTGGGCTTCCACAGCCAATGACATCTTTGCACTGCATATGGATGACTGTAGAGAAGGCCTTATCATGAGATGTCAGAGGCAGGTCTGCCCTGAGAATACAGCACAGAGTTGTACAGAATACAGATGCCATATGTCTATTCCAGGGAAGAGACAAATCTGAAACTTAACTCCACCCTTCTGCAGCACATATCGTTTTGTAGGAAGAAGAAGAAGAAGAAGAAGAAGAAGAAGAAGAAGAAGAAGAAGAAGAAGAGGAGGAAGAGTTTGGATTTGATATCCCGCTTTATCACTACCCTAAGGAGTCTCAAAGCAGCTAACATTCTGTTTTCCCTTCCTCCCCCACAACAAACACTCTGTGAGGTGAGTGGGGCTGAGAGACTTCAAAGAAGTGTGACTAGCCCAATGTCACCCAGCAGCTGCATGTGGAGGAGCGGAGACGCGAACCCGGTTCCCCAGATTACAAGTCTACCGCTCTTAACCACTACACCACACTGGCTCTCCAGTTTAGCTTAATGCAGAGTTGCAGTGGAAGGCATGTGGGCTTTCAGTGAGAAATTTGCTCAGCGTTTGGTCAGAGTCTCTTGTTGCTTTGTTGTTGAACAATTGCTGCTTTGGTTTTGTTGTTTTTTATACGGCCTTGCATATCGTTGGGTTTTATTGTGTTTTTATTGCACCCTACCCTGATCTTGCTTGTTGAAGAAGCTCAGTATAAAAGTATTCACATTTGTAATAATGTAAACTGCCCTGTTATCTTTGGTTGAAATCAGTTTAACCAACCAACCAACCAACCAACCAACCAACCATCAAACAAACAAACAAACAAACAAACAAACAGCTTTCTAGCTATTTCTGGAGCCCATGGGGAAAGCCCATGGCATATTGGGAAATCATTCGCCTTGCATGCAGAAGGTCCCAGATTCAATCTCCATCAATCTCTGGGTAGGGCTGGGAGCAGGGCCATAGCTAGCAGATGGTGAGGTGAGCCCCTGCCAGGGGCGCAGAAGAGAGGGGGACATGCAAAATCAGCTTTAAAATATGTCCATAAATATGTCTGTAAATACAAATATTGATTATTGCCTCATAAGAAAATGTTTTAAATGGAGGATGAATTGAATGGGTGGAGGGCGGAGGTTGGATGAGAGGCAGAAAGAAGAACTAATTTGTCCATGGGTAGGGGGACGCAATCTGGTTGGTTCTGCCAGGGGCGCAAGATCACCCAGCTACGGCTCTGGCTGTGAGAGAACCAATGGCTTGGCAGTTTCCTTTATATAGTAACACAGAAACTCTATGCTAGAAAAGTATGGTATTCATGCTGAAACCTAGAAAGGCTGGCACATTACTGAGAAAATGTGTTTCCATTTCCCACAAAGTGTCCTGTGGTTACAGGTTCTTGCCATAACATTCAAAACCTGCACAGTGTCAATTTCTGTAGGTAATTCGGGTGAACTAAATTCTGTACATTTCTGCTGACCTGGTTTATGCCGCCCTACTTAATACATAGCAACGTCCCTTTTGCCAGTCCACATGACAGCCTCCAATGATCTGCATGAACCCTTGATCTCAGGCAAGTAAAGCTGTTGGAAAATGACAAGAAATAAGGCAAGAGGGAAAGGTGGAGGAGAAAGTGAGATGTGTTAAGTGCTAAATTTCACATAGGACTGGGCAGAGTGCACACTGCTGAGGGAAAGTAGTGCTTGTTTCGGTTGTAACTGCTGGAATGATACGGTTTGGAAAGAATGGTATCATTGAGAATACCTCTGATAGTCGGGGATGCATCCCGATTTCATTTTAGCATTCACATTGCAAGCTTTTCCTATACCTAGTTAACACCTTTCTGCACCTGTTTAAGTGCACTAAATACAAAACCAAATGTTCCAAAACATCTGCTTGCCAATAATCATAAACACAGTTAAGGCTGCCAGTTGATTAAAAAATGCTATAGTTAAATTGACCGTGCTACCTTGTTTTAATGTACCACTTTCCCCTGCCCCTCTTTGTGTACAGAGGTCAGCCTCGCCAGTCAGTACATGGGTTGATGATGTAGGAATTCTGTAAAACCCATTATCAGCGAGGCCAGTGCCACTTATGCAAGAAAACAACCCACAAAGCTAGTAAAAACCAGTTTAGGAGGAACCCCATGCTGATAGAGTGAAAAACAACTCCAGACAAGATACAAGAAGGACTCTGTATGTGTGGAAAAAAATGAGTTGAATGAAGTTGCATTGAAAGGACTGTGACTGGATGAGAGATAGCAGAGCAATGGGATGGTAGAAGGTGGCTGGAAAGAGGTTAAAACAGCCAAGATGATGCATTTTGCCTACACAGTGGTACCTCTGGTTACAAACTTAATTCATTCTTAAGCTGAAACTGTTCTTAACCTGGGGTACCACTTTAGCTAATGGGGCCTCCCGTTGCTGCCGCGTCACCGCTGCGTGATTTCTGTTCTCATCCTGAGGTAAAGTTCTGAACTTGAGGTACTACTTCCGGGTTAGCGGAGTCTGTAACCCAAAGTGTTTGTAACCTGAGGTGTTTGTAACCCGAGGTACCACTGTATAGATTGCATTCGAAAGGAGAGCTGTTGCAGGCTCTCTGGGCTGTGCGCTGTTACTGAATGAAATCTGACCAGTTGGGAGCTTGATGTGATGTGGGGAAGGTTGTAATTCCGGTGGATCATGAAGCATAGATATTCTAGGATGATGAACTGTAGCTCTTTGCTGCTACGGTATCTCCCTGCCATTTCTGTTGAAAGGATTCTGCCAAAGGAAGAAAACAGTTCCTATTACATGGTAGTTTTGAAGGGTTTTTTTTTTTGCAAGGTCTTTTGCATTAGCAGAAGGGTGAATTTTAATGTTGTACAACAGAAGAATCCAATGCAGCAGTTGCACTGGTGGTGGAAACTCGATGCAGTAAAATTATCAGAAACCTGCTTATGTATTCTCTTGCACAACAATGTCACACTGGCTCAAAACAGTTCACCAGCGGAACAAGTATACCACTAAATGACTTCAACGTAGGATACAATCCAGTGCTTTATGCAATAGTTATGAGCAATACACTTGATTATTTGCCTACTGTAAAGTGCGTCCCAAGCACATGTGTCTGAGACTGAAAGGGCTCTTGCTGTTATTACCCACAGTCAGAGCAATTTTTAAGCAGGTGATTGCTTGATGGAGAATTAATATCATTTTAAATAATGCATGACTGGTGAATCTTTAGCATCAACACAATCACTGACATGATCACCAATAACTCCACTTGCCTCCTGGAGGGCTGCTCATACTCCATCCGTCAATTATTTTCCTGGACTGGAACAAGTACACATACAATTTTGTCTTATGCTCTCTGCTGCTCTTTTGACTTCAGGCAGGAGAGCCAATGGAAATTACAAACCTCATAACATTTCCCGTTGTGCTCTACTGTATGAAATCTCCAAACTACAATTTTGCTATAAAAAGAAACCAGCCTGACAGAGAGCGGTACACACTGTGAGATGCCATCACTTCTTTAAGAAGATCTTTGTCCCATGAGCTGTCCCAAATTGAGAGAACAATGTGTATGTGCCGTGCTTGTCATACCGAGGACCGACCAGGAGACTGGTTACTGGATAGATTGACAGATAATAAAAAGAGGTGAAGAAGCTATATACTTTGGCTTTCACCCAGTTGTTTTCTTCATTCATGGAAGGCTCTTTGCTCTAGAGGAGGCTTCTGTAATCAGGGGGAAGAAAGAGAGGTTTGTGCAAATTTCCCTATCTCTCTTCACCTCCCAAACTGTTCCAAGGGATCCTCCATCCCTCTGGAGCAATGGTGTTTTTTTTTGGTGGGGGAGTGCAAGGGGCTGCATAGGAAATGGGGGAAATAAGAGAAACTGCCTTCTTCTCCCCTATTTGGGAAAGCTTCCACTGGAACATCTAAGTAGCCTGTCAGAGCTGATATATACAGTAGCTCAGCAAAAGAGATGGCCTCTTTTGCCTGTAGTTTCTCAAAAGACACAAAAGTGCAAGAGTCTTGAAAGGGAGAGGGATGAACTGCAGCAAAAGGACATGGTGCTTTCTCAGGTCTCCTTTATAAGCACTTTGAGCAAGCTGTTTTAGATCATGTGGCAAAACTCTCCTCCTTCTCTGTTCCTACTTCAAGTGGATTTAGTGCTGGAACACCAACACCAGGCATTCCACAGGCTATGGGCTATTTGGGATGAACATTTGACATCACATACCTTGTATTTTCCCCTACATGGATCACTGCCTTGTTGTGGCAAAGGGGCTTGAATAACTCAGAGAAGCTATGAGCTATGCCATGCAAGGCCACCCGAGACGGACAGGTCATAGTCGAGAGTTTAGACTAAATGTGATCCACACTGGCAAACCACTCTGGTATTTTGCCAAGAAAACTCAATGGACATAAAAAAGGAGAAGCTTTGGGAAGAAAGTGAGAGTTTCCAAGGCATGCTCTGGTTCATGGGGTCTCAGAGAGTCAAACACGACTAAGACGATTAAACAACAACCACCTTGTATTTTGGGGAGCAATAACTAGAAAATACAATACAACAGGTTCTTAATAGCTGGTATACATGAGATCCAAAACATAAGCTGAATAAGAAACCTTCTGTTGTTATAATAATGCATTTAAAAATTAAGTGGACAATGCAGTATCCTATCCCTGCCGGCAACCATTCTGTTACTAAATGGAACTAATTTTGTGACCAAAATGCAAGTATGGTAGATATTATGACACTTCCCCCCCCCCAATCTCATTGCCACCAAAATGGTTAAAATTCGGTTTCTGGTTATTTTAAATGTGCAGCTTTTTATTTCTGGTCTGTAGTTATATCTTCACCTCATATTCCCCTTGAACAGCTTTGCACGGCAATAAAAGTAAATGATTTGAATAGGATGCAAAAGAGTAAACAAACCTTTACCCTGCAATTGTTCTGGGCACCATGAAAGAACAAATAATTCTGACAGGGAGACAGAGAACAGGTCAAAGTGGTCTGATGAAAGTTTGCTTAAAAGCAGAGTTTGCCAACATACCATTTTATTTTATTTTAAAGGAATTCAGGGTGACCCAACAGCATTTACAGGTACATAGCTAAAGCAATCACTGACTTCATTCGCAGACATAATTCCTGGTTTCTCCAGTACAGGTGTCATTTTGCTGAAAGAAGTACTTTCCTTGCATTTTAGAGCAGGTGGACAGAATTCTGTTTGCATATGCAGCACATGGCATTTATGGCTGTGCCTTAAAATGTCATCTAAATTCCCTTGAAGTGTCATTGTAATTCCCTGGAACTCCCCTTTATTCCTTTTGTTATGGCAATATTTATATCCCACCTTTCCATAAAGTGCTCAGAACAATTCACAACAACCATATAACATAAAACCATATAACCATTAAAAAACACAATTTTCAAAGAAAAGGACTAAAGAGCAGTCCAAGAGCAGCCAAATATTAACTCATTGGGCTGACCAAACCAGTCCTAAATCTTTTCATAAAAAGCCACATGTACGGAAATCAGCAATGAAGTAGTCACACCAAATTCTTTGGGGAGAGCATTCCACAGCCTAAGGCTCAGAATCTTTCCCACCACCAGAATCTGCCTCCGTGCCCCAGAATGGGATTACCCGGGGGGGGGGGTTGTTTGGGAATCCAACAAAGCCCAGAAAACAGTGAACTATTCTTCCCTAAGCTTTGAACTTAGTGTTTCCTTTTTCCATGACAAAGCTCTTTGTGTGTATGTGTGTTACCATAATAAACACTGAATTCTCTTTGTCATTCTCTCACACATTATGTTACCAGCATTTTAAATGAATACCAAAAAGAAAATTTGTGCCCATGTGTCCTCCCCTTCCCACGCTTGTATTCTCTGAATTCAGGCAAATCCAGATCAGCCATTGTTAATTGTATCAACGAAGGGGCTATGGCACAGAACCCAACCCCTCCACCTCGGACATTCCTACAATTGTGTGGGGTTCTCTATCATGGAAAGACTGCAGAAATGTTCGACTGAATGTACAGCTGCCCTTCAGATCTTCTCAAGCAATACAAAAAAAGTCAAAGGTGGAGAGGCAGCCCCTCCACAGATATACTTAACCAATGCCTGTATAGGGATATACCTTTATATTACAACTGAACCAGCAAACTGTGGTCTGAACATGCACTCCACGCAGGGTGGAAAGCCATGGTTGGAAGCTGGAAAAATACAAGTCCATTCCTGACCCTCCATGCTGTGGTTTCAAAGATCAGAAATATTGTGTCTGAATTTACTGAAAGCTGGCTTTTTATTTCTCCACACTGATAGATTCCGGGCCTTCTTTCCCCCAAGAGGCACCACTTAAAATAATGCTTTTGTTGAGATATGATTTGATTGAAGGTGCTTAGCTCAGATTCTAAGCTTCTTCTTTTATTGACCTCAGGGGACGCTTTATATGAGAGTCTTTTCTAGAACTCAAGAGTGTTTATTTTCTACTGAAACAGCCGCATTTCCTTTCTGGGCCATCTTTTCCTTTAAAGCCGTGTCAGCTCAATGGCTCCTAAGGCTGGTATGTAAGTGTTTATGACAAAGCACCACACTCCCCAAACACATGAATAGCATTGTCTTATACATGACTGCTCAGAAGTAGGCCCCATTGAGTTCAACAGGGCTTACTTCCAAGTACATAGGTACAAGTTAGTTCCTAACACACTCTGAAGCACATACTGGATTCTCTGCCTCGTGTTTGCCTCATAATTCTAATTTGGGTGTATATTTCTTCACTCAGTACATCCATTGTGGAGCTTGCTCCTGCAGGAGGCAATGAAGGCCATCAGTTTGGATAGCTCTAACAGACAATTATTTATTTATCTGACACATTCATTGGCGGGCGGGGGGGGGGTGAGGCTATCAATGGGTACTAGTCATGATGGCTGTGTTCTGCCTCCACTGTCAGATGCGTTATGTCTCTGAATACCAGTTTCTGGGAATCACAGGTGGGCAGAGTGCTTTTGAACCCATGTCCAACATGCAGGCTTCTCAAAGGCACCTTGTAGAACATTGCGACAATTGGATGCTGGACTAGATGGGCCATTGGCCTGATCCTGTGGCTTCATCCTGTGTACCTATGGATTACCTTTTCTGGAGAAAGTCGGCAAGGGGCACTTGCCCCTCTTATATTCACAGATTCTTTTCCAATATTTTTTGCTGCCCTCACTCCAGCTGGGCCTGCAAGAAATACAGCAGTGAGGAAAAGTGGCATTGAGGAAGCATGTACAGTGCAGAATTGTTGGGTGCTGGGTGGGATAAGAATAGAAACAAAGGAGAAATTCATATCAAATTGCATTTAGAGACAAACATACAGAATTCATGCTTCCTAAAACAGTACATGAACTGAACGTGTCCGGAGGAGGGCAACCAAAATGGTCAAAGGCCTGGAAACGATGCCTTATGGGGAACGGCTTAAGGAGCTGGGTATGTTTAGCCTGGAGAAGAGAAGATTAAGGGGTGATATGATAGCCATGTTCAAATATATAAAAGGATGTCATATAGAGGAGGGTGAAAGGTTGTTTTCTGCTGCTCCAGAGAAGCGGACATGGAGCAATGGATTCAAACTACAAGAAAGAAGATGCCACCTAAACATTAGGAAGAACTTCCTGACAGTAAGAGCTGGTCGGCAGTGGAATTTGCTGCCAAGGAGTGTGGTGGAGTCTCCTTCTTTGGAGGTCTTTAAGCGGAGGCTTGATAGCCATATGTCAGGAATGCTTGTTTCCTGCTTGGAAGGGGGTTGGACTGGATGGCCCTTGCGGTCTCTTCCAACTCTATGATTCAATGATTCTTTGAAATGCAGCCATCCTTCAAAACTTACACTTTTCTGAATTTTGCAATGCCAAGAGTTGTGTACAAAAATGCATATATTAAAATAAAGTGGGCATAAAGGCACATATATTAGTGAAAAGAATGTTTTAAAAAATTGCTCTCTTTGCTAGTGGGAAATTGCTTAGAATAGCATATACTGTATATTAGACAAAATCCCATTCTGTAGATTATGGGGGGGAAAACAAGTTGTCTTCTCTGGGTCATTTCAAATTTTTGTTATTGTGTTATGAAAGCAACTAAAAAAGACCATTGGTCTTCTCGTATTTAAAGGCAAGACCACCTCCCTGAAAACTGGGGGACAATATTTGGTCCATGTTTGGTTTAGAACTCTCCACCTACAGCCATTTCTGCTATTTAGGTTGTTTCACAAGGATTATCCAGCAGATGGCAGTAAAATGATATGGCATGACATCTCAAATGTCACAAGGCTGTAAAGATGGGGGAAAGGTGTACTTGCAAACAAAGGCTCCTTCACTATAGGTATTTTAAAGATTTTTCAGTAACTATCTTGAGCTGGCCTTCCTATTTGAAAGAAAAGAAATGCAACAGAGATGGGGAGAGGAGAGAGAAGGTGTGTCATAGGGATGTGTTGAGGTGAGAGTAAATGTGTGCTTTCTGCAAAGAGTCCTTTGTTATGTCTGGGTGAATGTGATTTAAAAGAAAATCTGCATGGAACCAGAAATAAAACAGTATATTTATTAACATCCCCAGGGCAAGAGAATCTCTCCTCCTCAAACAAGGGGAGGAAGGAATTATACACATACTCCATGGCCTATTAGTGTTAATGCAAATTATATGTGCAAATCCCTGAATCTCATGAGATAACTCCTGCCACCGAGGCAAGGCAACAAATTCTTCCCAGCACAAACTCACTTAAACTAATCAGACGAAAAGATCCATTCTTTTCATGAAAAGATTGCCACATGAAGGACTATGTGAGTGAAGCAGGCCTTCTAAGGATTACATCTGTAGCTGATTTTCTTGATACTTTATGAAGGGGAGAGGAGAATCTGCTTTGCTAACTGCCCGAGGCAGGAAAGTTTTACAGAAAAGTAGAGAGATGAAAATAGACTGAGCTATACAAACATCTGCGTAGCTGACAAGCCTCTTTTGAAGGGAAATAAAAATACCAGTCATGTGACCCCAAATCTCCCTCTGGTCTCCCCCTCTCCATGAATTCACTTCTCTGATGAGAAACCAGAGGGAGTTCTTCAATGAAAAGTGATATCCTTCCTCTTCTTAAATATTCTGGTTGATTCTTGGTCAGATGTTGTAGATTTAATCCCCGGACAATCCTTATTTGCAGGCCTGTGATTGTTAATTGCTTAAGTCAGAGTCAGTGCAAGACATTAGGTTACTTAGACAGACCAAGCAGCTACCAATCCTCCTTCCGACCCTCTTCCTACCAACTACCACCTCGTCCACTGTCTCCTTCCTCCTTAACTCCCCACCTCCCATTTACTCAATCTCTCTCACCCCTGCTACTGCCACCTCTGCACTTTGCACATTGTTCAGAAAAAAGGGTCTTTGCTCAGAGCAAGCCATTATGGGTGAGGTCACCCTGAGAGCACTGGTGCCCTGCTCCAGCACTTTGTTCCACCTTAAACTACAGCTTTAAAAAACACTTTGAACATTCCTTGCAATTTCAAAGTTTTTAAGGAGATTGTGCTATAAAGTTGTGGTTTACAGATGCAGCGCTGCAGATACTGACTGGGCAACCTCACAATGGCTTTCTCAGCAATGCTAGGAATGTCTGGACTGCAGTAGAGAGGGTGTATGGGTGGGTAGGCAAGAAGGGAAGAGTAGCAGCAGTGGGTGGGTAGGAGGGAGGGAGGGAACAGGTGAGTTGCAGACAAGCGGCAGATAAGTGGCTGGCAGATGGGTCAGTTGGCTGGCTATATGGCCACAACTTTGTTGATTATAGATGTCAGGTGGTTTGACACAGGCATTGGGCGTATATCACAATATCAGCCATCCCTGGTTGAGTGTTAAACAGGCTTGACCAAGGTTAAGGGTCAGCTATGCATCACATCCGGCTGACTCACCAAGATCCCTGAAGGGGCATTTTCTAAGGCCCATGCACCCCTCAGCTGGATATTTGGCCATGAAGCATCCATCCAGGCTTCCTCATTGGGATACTCCATGACAGCAGAGCAGGGTGGCCACACACTCTGCCTGTGTGGCCCAAGGGCCCACCTCAATGCCTTTTCTGACAAAAAAGATGTGACGGTTGCTAAGGGGCAAGCAAAACTCGCAGACAGGAAAATTCCTCCCTGGGCCTGAATGTAATCCATAGCAAAGTCGCCTCCTAAGTATCAGGTGGTCCATAATCCTGAAATTGAGGGTGGAGAATCTAGTATAGACGGATTACTGGCATGGCCATCTTTATATGGCCAGGGAGCAGAGCAGAGATAAAAGGGTCCCCCTGAGGTCTGCTCCCAAGCCCTGCCACATCGCATGGCACAGCAAGAGGAGGTGGAAGTGCCTTTTCCCACCATGCCAAAGTCCAGCCCCCACCATGGCCATGCCAGAGCCACAACAGTTGCAGGTGGCATGGTATAAATGGGCATTCTGGTAAGTGTGTGGCAAGCTGTTGTTCATTGCAGTGAGAGATGGTTGAGATGGTTTGACTCATTCCAACTCATGAAGGCGCCAGCCCAGACAGTTGCAGGTATCCATTGGTTGCTAATAGATGAAAATGAAGTAGTAACCAAGTTAGTTTTGTGCTTCTTATTAGACTTCTTTATGCCTCTTTGTTACTGATCTGCATCTTGTGGCTTCACATCATGAGCAGTTCCTCAAGTACTGCATTGCTTTGGCTGTTCCCCCCAAACAACTACCCCCCACCACACTATTCTTCTTGAAGCAGGAACTGAGTCCTGAATCCTAAACACACTTACCTGGAAGTAAGTGCCTTTGAATTCAATGAGATCTATGATTGAGTATAGGATATTTCTCCCCTTTTCTGAAGTCCAGATGAAACTTTGAAACAGAATACATTTCTCTTCTTCTTTAAAACTCCGTGAAAAGCTGTTGCAGCATTGCTGCAATAATTTGTTTTGCCAAGGGGATCAAGGAGTTTGTTGACAGTGGTTGGCAGAAGCTGAAAACCGGATTCAATAACACAAATGCAGCAATTTTATTATTAGAAAAATTGTCTTCAGATTGGAAGGCCATTCTATTATATTCTTGTTGGCAACAACAAGAATACCTTGTTAATTTGACTTGCAGATTTGCCTTGATAGTTAATTGCATTGCAATTTATTTATTTTAAAATGTGTATTCTGCTTTTCATTTAAAGTAAGTCCCGGCACAGATTGGAACAAAATCCTAAAGCAATAAACAAAACAAAACCAACGTATCTGCAAAGGGGATGGGCCAGCCATTCCATTTCCTATTCTATTCATGCTTACTCAAAAAATAATCCAGTTACCTGGATTCAAACTTTTGACTAGGCTGTCTTCCTCCAGTGCAGCAGTCTGCTCACTGTACAGCCAGTTGTATATCACTTTGAGTAGTGCAACTACCAAGAAATGCAGGTTAATATGCATATAAAAATGCATTTTTTTAAAGGCTGTGTTTTTCAAAAACCTTTGAAAGATGAAACCGGCTAATGAATGGACACATATGAAAGTGGCATAGACCAGAAGTGATCTGTTCATCCACACGTCCTGCACAAGCTATAACAGGAGCTCCCAAATTTCTCTAACTAGGGTGCTTACAAAACCAGAGCTAATGTTAGAATAGTGGGGTTCATCTTAACATAAATCAGGTTCAGGAGTGGCACCTCCACCCATTTGGGATGGATCCAAGCAATGCTCTTTTTCTAGAAAAAAACAGGTGCCGGAACTCACCAAGAACACCTCCCTCGTTCCTTTAGAATGGCAATGGCGCCTACCTGAGAGGTGCCAGAACGGTGTTCTGATGAGTTCTGGCTGGGAAAAAAAGCCCCGGATCCAAGTATATATGGCAAGCATGCTGAACTAGAGTCAAAGAAGAATAGTTAGGTAGCCCAGATAATAGGTTTGCTTCTCTTTGTTTTATTATGTAACTACCTGATAGAGCTATGGACTGCCTGCCTGCTCTCAAATTGTTCCTGTCTAACCCTCCATTGTATCTTATATGACCCAACATCCACCACTTCCATTTCATGTTTTAGTTGACTGTGATCTGATGATAAAGGCACTGGGGAACCAGGCAGTATAAATCTGACGATAAGATAGTGAGGCTGATGCTAGAAAATTGCCACCGATTGACATGAGACAAAAGAGGGGGGGGGGGAACATCAGGAAGCAAAGAACTTCTGAACTCATTTAAACAAATATGTAATAGAGACATATCTTTCTTACAAGAATAGATTTTGCTAGTGCCAAGCCAAAACATCTAGACGCTAATAACTAAACAGAGGCATCCAGCACTCGTCTGCTGTGAGAATTGATCTTTGAAGCACAACGGCCCTGCCTTTCCCAAAACAATAGACAGGCAGTGTCCTTTCAACTACTGTGGATAAAGACCTACATCCAGTTTTCTTTGATTGCTCCAGTGGTGCACTCAGAGAGGAGGATCCCATTGTGTCCGTATGCTGGGTTATTGCTACACCAGGCTAATCCAACATAAACAGTCATGTTCCTATACTTTCTTCTTTCTTCTTCTTGGGCGATCACTTGAGGCTGAGTAAGATTGTCTTCCATAAATATGGTTTTAACAGTGAGTCCGTAAGTGACTGTGGAGGCCAATTCTGGATCCACACATCCTTCCACAGTGTGGACTCCTGAGCGGTAGTTGATCACGGTGTGGATTTGCCAAGCGTGCCTTCCTCTTAGCACATTTCTCCCTTTCCTCCTGAGTTCGAGTGTCTGCAAAGTCCATGACACTTTTGGTAAAGGCTGTTCTCCAATTGGAGTGCTTGCGGGGCAGTTTTTCCCTGTTGTCAGTGTTCATACTACATTTTTTAAAGATTTGCCTTGAGAGAGTTTTTAAACCTGTTTTGTACTTGCCATTTCCATTGGTGTGGGACCTCTTTAGCCAACAGAAAGTGATGGAGGAGGAGGAAGACCACCAGAAAGTTCCTCTGGAGTGAAATGGTGTCTCTTTGGGATCCTAGTTGGTAATGTGACAATCACCTCTTTTATGCTCAAACTGGGTTTAAAATTTAAAGACAAAGTGAAAACCTTATCTTCCTAGCCATCAGGATCCTGATAAATGAGAGTAAGTTACCTGAAATGTCCAGTAATCCTACCTATTCCTGAGATAGCAACAGAGGGTAAAAATTAACATTCAGCTGAAGCAACACTCCTGGGGAATTTCTAGGCAGGAAGGAGCCTTAAGGCATGATTTCTCAATTTAGAAGGTGATTTTTCCAGAGGAGCACAGGACATTAGGGAGCAAGTTGTGGAGAACAATAGACCTGCCAGGGGTTATTGCTTGAGACGAGATCTGCCTTGAGGTAATGGCAGAGCTGCCTCTCCTCCGCCATTTATTACTGGAATGAAACCTCATTCAACTGATGCAGGCTACCCTTGTCAAAATGAATCAGAATTCACTTGATTTCATAATAAGGTTCTGAAAACTCAATCATTATTCATCTACCTTTCATTTTCTTTTGTCTTTGTCACTTTTTGGTGTTTTGACACTTGTGGAAAGCATTCCCTTCTAGCAAAGTACTCAGTCACCTATCATCCCTGTGCTGATTTATGCACTCCTAGTCTAGACTTGGACCCTGCGTGATGTAGGATTGCGTCATCCATATGCCGGTTGTAGTGATTGCAGTAGTGATCAGTGTGGCAGAATGGGGTGGAGTGGGCTTGTTCACTTGGCTTCCCAATGCAGAGGTCATGGCCAATAGATGACGGGGAGCAAGGCAAGACACTGGGGAGGTTGGTATGGTATAGCTGCAGTAGCAGAAGCCACCCAATGCTCCTACCACTGTGATGACACCACACCAACTCCCCTGCCTCCTTGTTCCTACCCTCTTGGTTACTAGAAGTGACCTCCATGTTGGGAAGCCAGGTAAGCAGCACTGTCCCACCCCACTCTCCCCCACCAGCTACTACTGTGTGGCTGTATCTCTTGGATGGTTCTTATGTACCCTTACTGGAGTGCCACGATTGAGTGCACAGCAAATCACAATCTTATCCTCTGTTGTGCCTGTGTGGCAGAGAAAGAAAATTTGGGGGAGGTTCAACCGGGGGGGGGTCTCCATTGGTTTATTTGGAAATATTTTAACATACACCCAGTGGTGTGGTGTGGTGTGTGGTGTGTGGTGTGTGGTGTGGTGTGGCGTGGCATGGCGTGGCAACGGGAATGTTGCCCGAGCCGCAAAATTTGTTAGGAGCACAAAATTTCAACACCTGGTGTTGCCTCAATACAGCTGCACACTTCAGTCACCTGGCTCCGTTGAAAAGAGCTTCTCCACGTGAACTAGGAAGTGACCGCTCCAGACAAGGGAATGAATTTTCGTTTCTTACCTCTGCAGCTGTAATGCCCTGGGCAGTTGAATGTGCATGCATATTCCATCTGTTTCCTTCCCTCAGTGCTGCCCCGGATGCTGGCAACCCATGCTATGCCACTGCATACACCCACCTGTTTACCATTATGCTGCTATTAGGGGTGGGGTTGACTTCTGAATAAACTTTCTGTAGAGCATCTACTTTTCCTCAGCCATGCCAGTGGTAGTCTCCTGTCAGTGCAAAGGTATTGCTACATCAATATTTCCTTTTTGCTGGCTTAGCGTCGTGGTCCACTGAAGCCAGAAGGTATATGAAAGATCCTATCCCACCCAATGATTCTGTGATTCAATCATTATGCTTATAATATTTTAGTGATTTTAAAAGCAGAAACTCTGTAAAGGAAAAAATATGTTACTTGAAATAAAATCCTTCATTTACAGAGGTTCTGATGCAAAGCCTCCCTTTTAGTTAGCTTTATCATCAGCTCTAATAGGACACTTGTCTCCAGAGACTATGGTTACCGTGGTTCCAGATGGCCTTCAGAATTCTCAGAAGATTTGCTGCCGTGATAAATGACAGATGTGGGAGCTGTAATTTGGCTTTTAGGTCCAATAACGTTAGTCATGGTGAAATCCCAGTAAACTAAATTGCTAGTTATCATGAGACAGCGGTAAAGAATTACAAAGCCTTTCTTTTAATATTGAAACAAGGAACCTCAACAGAATGAAGGAAACCAAATTATCCTTTCCTATAACTTCCTCTGCTTTTGAACCTACTTCAAACTGTTTATAAGAATTTTGAAACAGAATTGACCGTCGAGGCAATGCCACAAAACAGATTTGGCAAATGAGGGGAAAACATTATTATGTTTATGAGTTTTAAAAACTGGAAAGCAAAAACATCATGACTATATTGTTCTTTATGGAGTTTCATTTTGCATGTGGAATTGTGAAGAAATAGCAAGGTGGTCATCAGTTTGGTCTCTTTTTGAGCTAGGAGAATGTGGGAGGCCCAAACTTAATAGCATCTGATCATGAGAAACAAAACCTTACTCTCTTCTTTACTGTTACTAACCAACTGGGCCTAGATAGTATAACCTGCCTGTTAAAAAAAACAAATTGCAAGAGGTCAAAGAGCCCACCCCCCTGACTAGATTATGAGGCCATGGACTCTGCACATATTTTAAATCTGGCACTGTCTTAATCCACCCAAATCCCTTGGTGGTGGTGTCTTGTGTTGGCTTGCAACAATAACATCCAAAACCACAGATCATTTTTGCTTTGCCAACTCCAATACCCTAACAACTGGCATAGCAGGATCAAGTCTTAAAAATCATGCTAGTTTCTTCACTACAAAGTCACTAGCCATATAGTAGTGAAAGCATGTGATGTTTATGCCTCGAAGGACGGCATCTCAGACCAACATTTTGTTGACAATATTCACAAATCAGTGGCAAAGGGAATGGGGTCAAAGGTCTCAACTAGAAGATGTGTTGAAGATCTCATTAGTCCAGAGCTTTGGAAAGATGGTGGCTTTAAAGACCGCTTGCTGGAATCTAGGCTCATAGACTTTCCCCATTATGGCAAAACATTTTCATGCTGTGTCTACAAGGCAATTGTGTCCGATTCAGTAGCTTCTAATACCCTCATCTCTCTTGGAAGTGTTGCATACAAATCATCTATTAAAAAGGTAGAATATGTGATATCACTGGAGTTTCTTTTAAGCTTCAGTCCTATGACTTTTCAATTTTGCTTAGCTTCAGGGGATATATCCCTTCAAACTGCAATCATGTAATGCATCTCTCATTTCCCCAATAATTCATAAATCTGCTTTTCTCCACTACCACCACTGCTTTTCTTTTTGTGTTGTCATGTGCAAATAAAGACCATGTGTTTCTAAATGAGATAATTCTGCAGTCTTTGATTTTGGATATAATTCCAGATCCCAGCCCCCTCACCAAGACACTAGGGGTGTGTGCGTGTGTGTGCGTGCGTGTGTGTGTGTGTGTGTGTGTGTAGGAATTAAAACTAGTTAGAATGTGACTGAATGAGCACTTGATTGAGGAGACCTAGTGTTAATGTGTTTTGTGGAGAGGTGGGACTGTATCCTCTGGCTTTGCTCCTGACCTTGTTCCTATGGCTGGAAGAAAGCCCATCTGTGATGCATGGACTTTGATTGCACAGAGAGAACCTATGCTTATGCAGTCTTTGAGATCAGCGAAGTAGCCATCCCTCTTTCCCTTGCACTGATTTGGGTAATGCTCTCTTTTCCACAATACTTTACAGCACAGTCCTAAGCATATCTGCTCACAAGTAATTCCTATTGAATTCAGTGAGACTGAGAGGTAAGCAGGGTTAGGGTAGAAGAATTTGGGACTCGCCAATATCCCTAGCCTACTTCGGTCCCTTACCTGCACTGTAATGTTCAGGAAAGGAGCTATCCCCATGGAGAAGCACCTAGAGCAGGGGTTGTCAACCTGGTCCCTACTGCCCACTAGTGGGCATATCAGGATTCTAGGTGGGCAGTAGGGGGGGTTCTATGGCACAAGCTGAATCCTCCTTCCATTGAGCACTGGTGGGCGGTAAGGGAATTTCACCATCAAGAAAGATGCATTAGTGGATGGTAGGTATAAAAAGATTGACTACCCCTGACTTAGAGTCTAACCATGACTTTTCCTGTGGCCAACAATGTGCCATGCCTTTCTTCTTGGGAAGTGGGACAAAGGGTGCATCGCACAGTGTCTGTGGAGGGAAAGGTCAACATTACGTTTTCAAAGCACAATATGACCCAGCAAATTCCTGTTAGGTTAACTTCTTTTTGTGACTTGGAAAATTCAAGTTACGTTGCACTGTTAAACTTTGCATCATGGAATTAGCATGCATTTAAGCCTCTGTGAATGTTAACCACAGTGTTTAGGGACAGCGGGAATAGAGAACAGAAGGCAGGGGAAGGAACGGGGATCCATGCCGAGCAAAGGTCCTACACTCTGGCTAAGGGATATTTTATAGTTTAAAAGCATTTTGCACAGCCTGCCCATGTGGAAGCTAGAAGCTGGTCTTTGAAAAAATAAATAAAATTTAATTCAGGTTATCAGGATTCCGTGAGGGATAGCAACCAGAATCTGTGTTGGCCTCCTCACTTTAAATTTTGTGATGTGATTGCAAATAAACTTGTGTTTAACCAAAACCTTTCATTCAATTTCTTAAAAAGTTGTGTTCACCCATGAAAGATCCTTCATCGCACATCTTACCCTGGTATTTAATTGAAGAGTTGGAAGAAAGGCAGTTGGGGACTATTGAGTACCTGAGAGCACAGCTCCCATTGATTTTGTTTTTAAGGGTAGCTCTTCCTTTTACCTTAAAAATATTTCTGCACTCACTTCTTTAAAAATAAACAGGCTTCACAAAACATCATATGAATAATATGAAAGGTAGGATATGAATGAATGAATGAATGAATGAATGAATGAAGTATATTTGTCTCATGAAGAGTAGACATTTAGGGTTTTTAGTATTAGGTATGTTTCATGCATTTTCGTTTTTTTAAAAAAAACATTGGCTATTAAATCATTACTCATAATTTATATTTTCAATCTCTCCCCCAATTTTAGTGCCCAAGGGGGGTATTAAGCTTTTAGACCCATTCAAATGAATGCATATGACCTCAATAGGGCCATTAATTTCAACAGGTCTTTTCTGAGTAAAGCTTAGGTGAATACCACCATAGTACTATTTTTCTAGAAAAAGAGGTGCCGGAACCCACCACAAACACCTCCCTTGTTCTCTTATAATGGCAATGGCACCTGCCTGAGAGGTGCCAGAACTGAGTTCTGGTGAATTCTGGCTGGGGGGAAATGCCTTGGATATTGTACTGTGCCCAAAAGCATGCAAGGCAAAACCTGATTTGGTTAATATCAGGAACCCTTGCAGAAAATTTCATTTTACAGGTTTACCTTAGACCCAGTGCATAAGAAAAGTGAAAAGACCTCCCTTCTGGAAGGGGAGGATCTGGGAGGATCATGTGTGGATGGAAGGAAGGGAAGACCAAAGGAGTTGCAGTCTTCTCCAAATTAAAACAAAGATGAATTTTATTTTATTTTTGTGGCCATTGGGCCCACCTTGCACTTTAGGCATGCATTAAAAGTGACAAAGTCCATATTTTCAAGCCGGGAAAAATCAGTGTTGCCGACATCCCTAACTGATTTCAACAGCTCTTGCCGGCTTGGAGGTGTACCTGATTCCCCCTCGTACATATTTCTTATTACTCAAAAGCTACATGAAACATTTCCTGCTCCAAAGAATTATCACTGGATTAGAAGCAGAATGGAGCATACTCTTCTCAAAAGAGATAGCATTGTATTTCACTAGAAAATTGAGTGTGTAACTTTACCACGGCTAAATTGTTTTGTACAAGGTGGATTAGGTGAAGTCTGCTACAGTAAGTGACTAAATAAGACCAGCGTGGCTTATATCCTTTTGGCAGAGAAACATGAAGAAAGCCGAATGTTGCGAACAACTTTATTATGCTGGCATCTGACACTTTAGCCAAGGCTAAATGGAGTGTCAATGTACTGAACATGTTATGCTTCCCCTTCTATTCATTTTGTTTATAAATAGCTTTTCGAGACAGGCCCAGGCTGTGGCTATGTCTTGACTTAACGTAGATCTAATCTAAAAGTCTAGCAGTTGACAGGTTGGTTAACATTTTATCTCCCCCAGATGTGTGCATTTGCAGCTCTCCGTGTTTCTTACACGGTATATTCGGGACCTTGTGCAATGCATACATCAGGTGGGACAAGTTCGCATGGGCCACATCTATATATTAATTAGGATAGCTGAGAATTAATGAACCACACAGGAACTTTCTGTACAGAACAGGCAGTGCCTTCTCAAAGTTCTGTAGGGATTTGGGGCAAGATGTCAGTGGCAAGCCTTCCTGAAGCGTGCCAACACCTTGTCACTGTCACTGACCCCTGTGCATTTGTTTGCTCAGGCAAGTCCAAACAGTAGATGAGGCAAGTGGAAGCAGTTCCTCCTCCTCGTTACTGTCAATGCTGTCAGGGATAGCACTAGCACCCATTGATGACTAAGCTAAGTGCCCAAACCAACAGCAACAACAAAAGACAAGCCAAATATCCCATCTCTCCCCAATTTTCACAAGGGATTTCCCTTTGTCCCCAAAATGGTTAAATCGCCCCAACTCAGCTGGTGTTATTGGCTCAGAACTGAACCTCTAATCTTTGGGAAATGAACATGCGAGAAGTGGTTGTTATCCTACCTGCCAGACCCTCTATTGTCCTCAGTATGTTGATCCAAGTCTTTACACAGAACCTATGCGCATACGAGCTGAAAGCATATACAGTACTGCAGACTTTGTGTAGCAGGTTGGATAGAGGTCCAGCGGTTGACTCCCATCCACTCCTTCTGGATTGTTTTGGTTTCTTGCTTAACTGTGTAACAGAATCCTAGGCTCTTGATTACAAATCCCGAATCCCTTTCGTCTTGCGAGTTTTTCGTTGTGTGGGGCATTCGTCTTGCGAGGTACCACTGTATTTCTTTCTCCGGCTTTGAAACCATGAAATCTAGAAGGGATTTCAGCCCTCCATCAAATTAGCAAACTAACGTGTGACATAAAAATAATAGCCCTCACATAGAAGGAGAGCTCTGTCAAGAAAGGCCTCTGGACACCTGAAGAGCTCCCCACGCTTCGCCAGGGTAGGTGTTGTTGCGGGGGGGTATGTGAAGGACCATGTGTGGGGTGCCATGAAGAAGATACAATACATGTGTTTAAAATAAGATATGGTTCTTGGAATTGGAAAGTAGGAGCAATTTCTACAAGGTGAATACATAATTAGTGTGTCCAGAGTTTTTTTGTTTTTTTAAAGCAAAATAAAAACAAAAACCCATTTGACATTAGTATTACAATATAAATATAATCCTCTGGTTGCCAAGTGGTTCGAATGCTAGAATGGCCACAATGGGAAGCGGTTGTTCAGCAGAAAATGGAAGAGTCAAGAAAAAACAGCATTCAGTGTTTACCCAACTTCACACTGCAGGTGGGGGACTGTATGCTGCTCATTAATAATAATCATAAAAATACTGCAACTGTAGGTTTTGGAGAAAAGAGTTCCAGCCTCATTTCTTAACCAATATGCTCCTTCTCTATGTGCGGTTTTGTTTGTTTGTTTTTATATTGAAGAGCATTCAATTATGCAATTTGCAGAAACTGTCCCGGGTTCTGAATTGATCCCAGAATGCCCTGCTTTTCCTTAGGATGTCCTTATTTTCAATGAAGGAATGTTAGATGGGACCCAGAGTCATCTGAAAGCAGCCCTGTATAGGGAAGGTTTTGTTAAAAAATGTTTTATACCTGTTGGAAGCTGTCCAGAGTGGCTGGGACCACCCAGTCAAATGGGTGTAAATCTAAGCATTTAAGTCCACCTGCCATTTGAATGGTCCTCTAAATTTAGTTTTCTACCCAACCCTCCTGGAGGGACTATGCGCTTCTGAAGGACTCTCTATCTGTAGATCTCAAATAAGTTTTGACTCCTTGAAATCAGTCCGTCAGTGATTAAATTGGAGATGCAGAGTTCTTACTGGAATCAAATTTGATTGTTTTATGCAAGACACTTTGCTCAGACACAGGAAATTATGTTACACTGAGTCAGACCATTGGTCCATCAACTTCAGTATTGTCTACACAAACTAGCAGTTATGCTCCAGCTTTTCAGAGAAGAAGCCCATTTGTCTTGAGAGTTGATGGAATGTGATTCTGGGACTGAAGGCTGCATTATCAGCACTGAAGTGACCTCCCCAGGACATAAACCTGGCAGGCCGGGCTGCCCAGACATCAAGATCCCCTTCTCAGCCTCGCTGATGCAGTCCAAAAGAAAGCAGAGCAATACATTTGGCACCAGCTTGGCTGCAGGGGTTGCCAGAAGGAGGTTACAAGATTCCATCCAACCATCTTAGGGACTCCTTAGCCTTTTCTTCTACTGAAGATGTTTTGCAAGGCAGCGGAGGTTAAGGATAAGACTTTTCCTTATCTTAGATGGGCTACATTCACAGGTTAATCAATGAGACCGTCTGCCCCAGAACTCAGCTTAAGTACAAAGTTCATGTGTTGTACTATAGGGTGTGTATGGATTGTGGCTAACGTCTTGTGTACTCAGCTTCAAACAGCAGTGGTGGGAGCGCACTGGAACTGGAATAAATGGGAATGTCATGCGAGCCCCTTAATTGTTTCCATGTAAATGAGGCATTGATGCACACACAGAACCACACAATTATATCTAAAGAAAGAGAGAGAAACCTTATTTTTAATCTAGCTGTTTTCAGCAGTGGACACTGAGTTCTGATAAAAGTAAAATCTTTTTATTAACACTCTAATGGAATTTACTCTCTTTAAACAGCAATAAGCTAAATTATTTTCATTTCCAAGTCAGCAGGTGTGACATTAATAGCAAAGCCACTCTCAGAAACAGCCTTGCACACTGGGTTTGCCTCCCTTCTGAGCTACAGCCATTAGCCCTGAAGAGTCCTGAGATCCTTTAGAAGCCTTATTTGTTACACAATAAACCAGTCTGCCTTGTATAGATATGCTGTTTGTACACAATATAGTGTGCCTGAATGCACATTTAAGTACAATATCTATACTGGAGAGAAAGTAATTGATTTAAGAGAGATGACATCTCAGTAGCTCATTTCATACTTTCACAATATAGCAATTTTTCTAAAGCCTCTCGTTTTCTCCTTTCTTCCACGGTGCTGCTCATCTTAGCTTTCCATCAATTTACCTTAAGCATCCAAAACAGCAAGGGACGTTTCTGAACAACCTAGAGTATTCATCCTGGATCTGAAATGAAAAGATGGAATGAACACAGTGGCTTATTAACAGGTAAATATATGTATTTTAAGCATCTTCCAGAGAGTGTGGCTTATTCTGTTATAGAGGTTTTTTACATAATTTGGCCTCAGAGAGGATTAGGGGCGATGCTGAAGGGCTTTTCAGAATGCAGACTGCAGAATCTTACATAAAGGCTTCAATCCAGAATCAGATGACTATAGTTAGTAAACCTCTTTAATTATTTCATAGGATTATTGCTGTACAATCTGAAATGCATTGCTTCTTAAATTCTAGAACTGTGAGACATAAATCAGATTTCAGAGTCTTAGGACATGATTGTGAATTATGTATGTGCACAAATTATTTTATTCATCTACGGCTGCAATCCTTAATACACTTACTTGTTAAGTGTGGCCCATTTAAACAAATGGGACTGCCCAGTTAATATGGATAGGACAGTAATGTAAATCTTCTAGCTTCTCTGCCTCTGGCAATCTTTTACCCTTTTCTCTCTGTTGATGCTTCTCAGACACATAGCACATCATGCTGCCTTCTGCTAAGAGGCAGTACAATCCCCCAGCTGGGGTAAAAAATGGGGTCAGCTGAATCAACTTCCCTTTAAATACCCTACCTGGAGAGCTTTCCCATGCCTGTACCTTTTGGGATGGCTTAGCCACTACAGACTCCTGTGTGAGAGCAATCTCGTGAGGTTGAAGGGGCAGAAAAACATCTGAGAGGGATGTTTAAAAAGGAGAGGACTTTTTGGTTTACAAATTTCAAGGGTGGCTTTGGCACAGGTGTGCCACGTGAAGCATTTCTGGGTAGAAGAAGTACACTCACTTTTCGTGACAAAACACAAAGAAATATGAAGATGAACAGTCCTTGAAATGCATTGAAGATTGTAAAAAGGTATGCAGTCACCACTGATCCCTGGATGACGTGAAGCACGCCAAAGATCCACGTCGCCCCAAGGAGGAAGAGGAGGGAAAGAGCCCCCCGTGCACAAGATCTAGGCAGAAGCAAAAGGGTTAGAATTCTCTCTCTCCCACCCTCCCTTTCCCACCAAATGCAGGAAATAATTTTTGCAGTTGAAAAAATCCCTGAACACTGAATTGCAGTTACATGGTCCCTCCTTTAGGGTGTGCTGCGGTGCTGTTGCCAAAATGATATTCTCTTGCTCTCACAAGGAATCGGGGAAAAACAACAGCAACAAAAATCGCAGAAGAAAGAGTAAAAAGTGGACGGCTTTTTTTAAAAAAAAACACTGCCTGTCTTAATCTTCAAATCTGTTTTCTCTGGTGTATTGCAGAGCCATATGATTTGATTTTAAATCTACTGTTAGTGTAATTCCCCAAGGTAAAACATATGTCTGTTATGAAGTATACCCCCTAAGAAACCTTGGAAAAAAATGTATTGTATGCTCTTAGGTCAGCACATGTGCATGACATCAAAGGGATCTCTTGGCTGTTTCTCAGTTTCAGCCTCGGAGATAGTGCTGGCTGTAAAACCAGACTTTCTCTTTATATTAAAAGGATTTCGCTTTTACAATGCAAGGGAACTTTAAATTGTGGCAGGGTCAGAATACTGATGTCCTAATAGCATACAAATCAATTGCCTCTGGTTCCCCCACCCTCTTTTTTTTGTTAACACACTGTAGTCTAAGTACACTCAGCCCTGCTCATGGACTCTGACAAATTACACCATGTTGTCTCACAAATGAGCTCCTTGATTAGTTTTTCTTTTTCATTTTCAGTCCAGCAGTTGCTGGACTTCCATTCCACAAGAAAGCCTTTTCTCTCTCCCCCCCCCTTCTTTTTCTTTTTTGGTGCTGCTTCCAGAAAAATGAATAATTTTTTGACTTCATTAGAAGCAGTGCACTGTGTGAAGCTGATAGGGCGAGGAACAGGAGAAAAGTGATCAATCAAACAATTGCTAAATCCTAACTATAAATCTAACACAGCGAGTTGAAACTGCAGGAGTGTTTCTAAGCAACAAAAACAGTAAGTTGTTTTCAGTGGTCCCTGTAGCACGCACACACACACACGTGCGCGCGCGCACGCACACACACACACTCCAGCCTTGCCAGCACAAACGGTTTTCATTTCAAGGTCTCTATAAATCAGTTTTAAAGAAAATGAGTTGATCGGGAAATCATAGCAGTACACAAAATAATAATTAAACAATCCTGGGAGACAAACAAATGAAAAGGCAGGTTTGTTGTACCCTCCCCCTATTTCTCTCTTCTCCACCAACAGAGTGCATCACCCAGAAAGCAATGAGAAGTATTTTTTCAACCTTATTGATTTCAATGGGAGACTGAAGCAAATTCTGAGCTCTTCCTTAGTGAAAAAAAATGGGCATCCTGGCTGCAATCCTATACTCACTTACTGGGGAGTAAGTCTCTGTGAACTCAGTAGAACTTATTTCTGTGTTGGCAAAATGTCTTGGGGGGGGGGAATGGCAACAAGTACAGTGGTTCCTCGCTAGACGAAATTAATTCGTTCCACGGGTCAATTCGTGTAACGAATGTTTCGTCTAGGGAGTCCCAGTTCCCCATAGGAATGCATTGAAACTTAATCAATGCGTTCCTATAGGCTCTGGGGGACTGGCGGCGGCATGCAACGGGGCTTCGGAGAAGGTCTCCGAAGCCCCGTCCGATGCCGGCTGTGTGCAAGGCGGCGGGGGGAGAAGCTCTCTTCTCCCAGCCACCGCCTTGCCTGCCTCCCCCAACATGGAGTGCAACTTCGGAGACCTCCGAAGTTGCGCTCCGTGCCGGCTGTGCGCGGCGAGAGGCGACGGCGGGGGAAGAGCTTCTCCCGCCGCCGCCTCCCACCTGTCTTCCCCGGTGGTGCAGGGCGGTGTGGTGGCTCCGGGTGACGTTTTGGCTCCGTCCCCCCTGGCAAAGGAAGATTAGCTGTCAGCTTCCCGAACTGACAGCTGATCTTCCTTTGCCGCTTTCTATGGCCACGCTTCGTAAGACGAAGCGGCGGTCATAGAAATAGAAAATTTTGTCGTCTTACGAATGCCTCGCGCAACGCAAAACTCTTTCGTCTAGCGAGTTTTTCGTTGTGCGAGGCATTCGTAAAGCGAGGCACCACTGTATGGTATTTTGTTTTAAAAAATGCTTTTTAAAATCCCCCCAAAGCCTAAAAACTTAATTTTTGCGGGGAACTTTGCCCCTCCAAAAAAAGCTCAACAACTTTGCCCCATCCAAAAACATTCATAGGCCAGGGTTGCGGCAGTGATGGTCAGGGTTGTGGCCGCTTTGGGGTGATAAATTGTGTGTGGGAATCAGCTGCGGCCACGGCTGGTGGTTGTTGGCAGCCCTGAGGGGAAAGTTCTGTCATGTGCACCTGAGGTGTCTCCTCCAGGCACCGAAGAAGTGCCGAGAGCAGTGGCGGTGGGGCAACGGATCGCATCGTGTGGAAAGGTGAGTCGTGGTACAGGATGGCCAAGTGGCCTGGCCCTATCAGGCCCATCATCCTGTGCCCAGGAGACATCAAGATCACCCCTGCCAAAGCACCCTGCGGAGGCAGCGACGGCCATGCCCCACCACCACTGTTGCTCATCCCCACCATATGGCAATCCTCATTCATTAACCAGATTTCTATTTCTATTTGAAGCACAGTTTTCAGACCCAGATTCTTAAAACTGCAGAACTTAGAGTCCACGGAATCTTACCAACTAAACCAGGCATCCCCAAACTTCGGCCCTCCAGATGTTTTGGACTACAATTCCCATCTTCCCCGACCACTGGTCCTGTTAGCTAGGGATCATGGGAGTTGTAGGCCAAAACATCTGGAGGGCCGCAGTTTGGGGATGCCTGAACTAAACAGTTTAGCTGGTGCAAGGACTTTAACCAGCAGATATCCCCCACCCTCAGATTTCCCTAAACACACTGTGCACGCTCTGTGAATTCCCAGAACAGATTTATGTGTTGTGGGGGGAGAGGAGAAGATGGGGAAGTTCTGCTACATATCCTATTGAGTTCTCACAGGTAAATGGACACACAAGTATAGTCACAGGCTTTTGTCAGCAAGAAAAAAAGCCTTAATGCAATGTAAAGTACACTTTCCTTCGGGAGTGATGTTAATATAGAATTACATCAGTGGGTAGCTGTTTTCAAATCAACTGGTTTTAGTTTTTTTTTTTTAAAAGAGTCAAAGTTGAAATTTACCTTATATTTTCATAGCAGCTAACTTCTGGCTTTAGCATGGCTGTTTGTCGAAATACTTTATAGATAATGACACCAAAAGCAATCAAATTAACCTGGAAATATATACATATATGTATTCAGTTTAACAAGATGAACGTTGGAATTATAGCTGTATTTCATATTTAACGCAAACAAATCAAACCCTTTTTTTCTTTTGAAAGGAAAGAGCTATTCTGATCCTTTTAATAGAACAAAGAGTACTACAGTAACCTAGGTCAAAAACGAATGTAACTCTATATCCTTCCAAGTGTATAATTAACAACAGTCTGCAAATGTTTATTGAATTTATTGGAAAATCTCTTTAGGTTCTGGATCAGAATTCTCCCCCGAAGTAGATGTATGGAATATGTATTCTCGGTTAGGCATTATATGGATATTTCATTTGAAAATACAAACCTACTGTTACCTACTAAGTAACATTAGAAACATCATGGGTGCGTTGAAATCTTTGGGTGTAAAAGATACAAGTGAAAAGTTTTGAATTTCAAAGGTACTTTTGGTAAAAAGGGTAACATACTATGGACTTGGTATTAAACTTTGCATTTGTCTGACTAAGAAAAAGTCAGAAAAATATGGAAACGAGGCATGGAACAAATAAACAGTAAATAAATCAGAGAGCCAACCACATACGAGCCAACCACAAATGATACTACTGAGCAGTGATGGCTTTGTCTTGGAAATAATCTGAGCCACCACCACAAAAATGAGCAGTAGCCTGCTTTATCTCTGGGTCAAAGCCCTCTTTCTCCTACCGATAGCTACCCAGCCCTTTGATCCCACAATCCTCCTGTCCCATTTTCTGGTGGCGGCAACAGTAGTAGCATATAGTAAGCCCGCAGCTTACACCTTCCCTTGTCCGGTGCAATATATAGAAGCACAGCAGGAAAAAAGGTGCTGATGGCCCCCAGGTGAAGTACATTTCCCCAAAGCCTCCAGGGCCTTTTCTCCTCCTCTAGGCTTTCCTTCTCTAGGCTCTGGAGCAGGCAGCCCCAAACTCAGCCCTCCAGATGTTTTGGGACTACAACTCCCATCATCCCTAGCTAACAGGACCAGTGGTCAGGGATGATGGGAATTGTAGTCCCAAAACATATGGAGGGCCGAGTCTGGGGATGCCTGCTCTGGAGGCTCCCTATGGCTTTAATGTCATTATTGCTGCTGATGCCATTGGTGGCAACTCAGAGTTGTAGGTAAACCAAAGGGAGACAAAGGGTGTTGTGGAATGGGTGGGAGGGGGCGTAAACCAGGAATTCCTCCATGGCTTGGATTTTTAATTAAGCCAGAAAAATTCAGGGCCTGCAATGCTCACATCTTCTTTGACGTGAATGCTATGAGCCACGAAAAATGTAGCTGTGAACCTCACTGATGTTTGCTGAGTGCATTTATCACGTGGAATAAGAAAAGAAAATGACCGTGCAATACCCAGCATAACGTAATATAGCATCCAATATATCTTAGAGACCAGGTGCTTTTCACTTTGATAGAAAGCAGCTCTCCCACACAGGAAGTGCTCCTTAGAAAGTAGCAGGGAAGCACTAGGTTAGGTACCTGTGAGGTTTGTTCAATAAAGTTATGCTGGTGTTTGAAGTAAGTGGAAGCGTCTGATCAGCTATTCACAAGCAGCAGTTATTCACCAAAAATATTCACGAGTAACAGCATATCAGTATTAAAAGAATTATATTGCGGAGTCCACCCGCACCTCTGTCAACAACAACAGCACATTCCTTGGACAAAGTTTGCCTGAAGAAAGCTTCTGAAGTAGTCTTTGGTGCTTTATAAAAGCTGTGCAATACTCCACAAAGAAAAATAGGGACACTTGGATATGTACAATTCTCTCAAGTTGAAGAATCACTGCCTGAGTATCCCCCAGCCAGTACTTCTATGGTCCTTTGTGTGCACAGGGCTTCACCGCCCCCCTGCCTTGTTTATCTGAAAGATCCTACACCAGGTGTTCCTAATCTGTGGTCCATGGACAATCAGTGGCCATTGACTTTCCTTCAGGTGGTCTGTGACATATCCAAGGGCGTACCCACCACGGGGCAAGTTAGGGCAGCTGCCCTACTCTAGAAGCAGGGCTGGTGGGCAGAGGCGGAGCACAGCCCGGCGGAGCGCGAGTTCGTCATTCCCGCCGCGCCGCGCCGCACCCTCCCTCCAGCTCCCCGTCGCGCCCTCTGGCAAGGCCAAGCGCGGCGGGGAACCAGGGAGCGCGGCGCGGTGGGCAGGAACGCCGAACTCGCGCTCCGCTGGGCTGGGCTCCGCCTCCGCCCACCAGCCCTGCTTCTAGGGAGGGGCACAGCCCGGTGGAGCGCGAGTTCGCCGTTCCCGCCCGCCGCGCTGCGCCCTCCCTCCAGCTCCCCGTCACGCCCTCTGGCAAGGCCAAGCGCGGCGGGGAACCAGAGAGCGCGGCGCAGCGGGCAGGAACGCTGAACTCGTGCTCTGCTGGCCTGGGCTCCGCCTCCGCCCACCAGCCCTGCTTCTAGGGAGGGGCACAGTCCGGCGGAGCGCGAGTTCGCCGTTCCCGCCCACTTTGTGCCCCCTCCCCTTCCGTGCCTTGGCCCCTCCCCCTGCCCCCCCCTAGTTTTGATCCTGGGTATGCCCATGGACATATCTGTGAAGGACACTTAATATTTGAATTTTATAGAGTTCTATGGTATTCAGACTGCAGTGCAATAAAATAAAATATAAGAAATAATAGACACAATAAAAACTACATCTGAAAATCACACAGCACTAGCCTAGTGTATTTCAAGTGCTACAATGTGCAGAAAGAGGTAAGTGCTCCAGCAAGACCCTAAGCAAATGGTTGGGGAGGGGAAGTTGGGGAAACTATGGCTGCACAATCTAAATCAGGGGTCCCCAGACTTACCGGGCTTCGGGCCGGAGGGCAGGGGAGTGCGCGCCCGTGCGCATGCGCACATGCACTTGGTCGGAAAAAAATCGCCGAAAATCACTTGTGCGCATGCGTATGGGCCTCTCCCGACCCGGAAGTGCATCGGAAATGACCTCTTTTGAAGATCGCCGCCGCGCCGCGCGCCGTAAGAGCGGGCGGTGGCAGCGGGCGGTGGGGGTCGTCGCGGGCTGGATTGGGAGGCCAATTGGGCCGCATCCGGCCCGGGGGCCGTAGTTTGGGGACTCCTGATCTAAATGGTATACAAATAGACTTTGTTTGCTTGATTTGTTTGCTTATTCAGGGGCCCACAACGGGTATAGGCAAAGCCCACACAAATAGAGTTTGTATGTGCCCACAAACTTGTTCACACCTTATTTCCCCAGCATGCATGGAATTGGTTCCTCAGATAAAGAAATCCATCTGGCATAACTGAAGGCCAAGCCAAAAGCTTTTACTTGAGAACTGTCAGCTTTAATTGGAGGTGCTGCTGGTGAAAATGGTGGCGAATAATATCTATTGATATTAACTGGTTGGAACACATTTTTATCGATAAAACGATTCAATTAGTTTTAAATGTGTTGTTTTCATTTGTTGGTGTTGTACACTACATTGAATGCTTTTATAGTGGAAAAGTGGAATAAATATCTTTCCATTAAGTAAGTAACCCCAAGAGAAAATTGTGTTTGAACACGATAATTAGCATAAAACAGGAACTGTTGGAGGCACATGCATTTCCAAGCCTTGCCTAGCTGCTTCCTGACTTCCTACCCCACCCTGATTCTACTTTCCCAAGAAAAACATCCTTTGAGTTTAGTCCTACCTGCTTTTTCATTTGCCCAACAGCACAAAACCTCAGTTTACACAGTGAGTGGGTTTGTACCAGACCAAAAGTGCAGGTAGGTGGACACATAGAGGGAGCCTGCTGTGGAGCAATGCCTGAGGACTCCTCCTGTTGTGGGCCATTGCTGGTGTCCTTCCCCTTCCCCTCACCTTTTCACTTGGATTTGTGAAATTCTAAAAAAATATAATGAATGAGCCACATTTCAGCTGGCTTGCTTTTTGCATTCTGTCTATGAATTCTTGATTGCAATTGTGCCAGTTGGGTCTTATGGATTTGCATCTGCTGACTGAGTAATATTAATGAAACATCCACTTGTTTCCTCAGCTATATGCTTCAAGAGGAGGAAAAAAAACCAACTCATATTTAAAACAGTAATTGGAAGCCCAGTGTAGGGTCCATGATGGGAAGCCAAGATGGGAGATTTTGGTGGGGTGGACAATTAAGAATTTGTCTTAACCACAGTCTGAGTTTGATCACATGCACCCCTGCAAAGGCATTATTTGAGAAACACGTATTCTTTATTTCTGAACAGAAAATCTTGCATGTGTGCCAGCCCTGCCTCCAACATCTCTCTGTGTGCAGACTGTACAATCTCTCTATTCCATACCTTCCTGTGTTGAGCAAGGAAGATCTGATGGAGGCATCTACCTGCACTTTTTGGTTGTATCCAGGGCATCTACCTGCACTTTTTGGTTGTATCCAGGGCATCTACCTGCATTTTTGGTTGTATCCACAGAGCAGGGAGGCTAGTTTATCAGAGCTCGTGACTGCATGGTGATTTCTCCTCACCTTCAAATGGATGTGGATAAAATCTCCTTCAGACCTTCTATGTTCAACATCGAAAGGTCTGGGGCTAAGTGGGCAGGCATAAGGATGTTTGGAACAGTGACCCCCAACATGGACTGATGTTTCCAATTCAGGCATAATGCCCAAAGAGGGGGCAAAACACCTCTATGATGCATTATCACACTTAAAAGTTCGCAATCCTGATGCTTAGTAATAACTACTAGGTAGTTAGTGAAGAAACAATTAACTAACTGAGATAGTCCATCTTTTCAGGGGCTACTTAAAAGACCTGAAGAAAGTCTTGGGGGGCAGGGAGACGGAAGAAGAGAAGTCCAGGCCAGGAAGTTTATGTCATGCATTTAACATATTTAACATATTCACTTTGTTAAATACATGTTTGCCAATGTACAATAGATGTGAAGGTCAATATGAATGTGGGAGATAGAAAAGTGGGGCTAAGGCCTTTCCCATGCATACTGCATTCCTAACACCAACCCCCAAAGATGCTGTTTGGAGGGAATCTGCTATTAGCACCAATATTTAAAATTCTGATATACATAATACTTCTGAAACCAGCAGTTCTTGAAGTTAATTATACAATTAATTTGACCTTTATAATAATTATATGCAGGCTTTTATATAATATACATATTCTGGTGAATAACAGAGGAAATAATTCACTTTATCTCTAGCTAGCATAATGTGAGTTTAGAATGCTCTTATTAAAAGTGGGGCAAAATGTAGTTGGAACACAAAAGGCTAATACTTGGAGAATGCATGAAGTTTTAGGAAACTAAATAGCTAATATAAGTGGCATCAGCCTAATCATCTCACACTCTTTGACATCTAGGTGGCATCTAAGTGGCAAACTAGGAATTTAATTTCAACTTCATGCATCTCTGTCCTCATTATGGGTTGGTTTTGGAGTGTAGTTCTGCTCATGGAATGGTCATTCCAGGTTCCCACTCATGGAAGAGAAGAGGTGAATTTCACTGATTCCCTATTTACCCCACATCACGATGCATCCTCTCATCTACTTTTTAGTGTAAGGATCCCTCCAGCATAGTGTGAAATGTGGTGTGAGAGGTTACCAGAGGAAATGGAAATCCAGAAAATTGCTTCCCGACTCATGGGTAGGAGCTTCCAAAGATGGAAGGGCACCATTGGATCTAACCCAATGTGCCTCCTGTTCTATGTTTAATTCTTCTTTGCTCCATTTGGCTAAACATACCTATCACCATCTCCCCTAATTTCCATGTCCTATCCCTCTCTTTCTGTCTTCTGCCATGCATCTTCCTTTGCTTCCCTCTGTTTTGAAAATGTGATTATGTCATTTTAAGTGCTTTCTCAAGATACATTTCTGTAACAATGGATGCTGCTATCTCTCCATAGATCTGGAGACAGTATTGTAATGCTCACATTTTTCTCCATATTTTGTGCCACACCAAAGTCCTGGTGCTTGAGATACACTATTTATCAAAGTTTCTAAGCTCGTATGGAATTTACAGATGTCCTTTGAAAGTTCTTAAGCGTTTAAGTAACAGTTTTGAATATGTTCTTATAAAGGTGTGTCCCCCTTCCCACCTGTTTTTATTTTGTGGTCTTACACCATCTGCTGTAAGTGGGTGAGAAGTTGAAGTGTACTAGAGGGAGAATTAAAGTTGGAAACTATCGCCTGCGTTTTAAATACACCAAGAACACGCATAAAAGCAAGATGATTTTGGACAAGAGCCAACTATAATTCCTATTGCTTGACAAAGGAAAAGCCTTGGACTTTCCTGTACAATTAAATAAACAATACATGGCTTCTCATATACAAAAGAATGTAGCTTTCAACCCAAAACCATGCACAGGACTCTGGTCCTAATGGTGTAATTTTCTGCTTGTGAGAGATCTACTAGCATAATCATTCACTTTCATGATGTGCTGTTCATGATTGGGACTGTTTAACATTAATGGCTACTAGTATTTATTGTTTTCTTTTTTTCATTTGGTTAGATGACATATCGGGTCCAAATAATGCTGTTAATAATGGGATGATGTTAATAGCGGGAGGTTCAGAGATGTGACCCATGGGGCATAATTCACTGGAAAGGTCTCCTGCACAAGTCCCATTGAAACAATGCATATTCCTCAAGAACACATTAAATGATGGATGGAAGATGTGCAAGAGCATGCTCAAATGTGCCCTGCTGTCATTTCAATGTCCTGTATAATAGCTCTCATTACCTCTTTACATCAGTATCTGTGGTAACAGATGTCTAAAGTGAGCTGCTGTAAAAAGACAGGCTATGCAGGAGACTTAAATCTGCAATTTTCGCATTCTTAAATCAACACTAAAAGGTTTTTTCCTCAACAGTAATTGGCAACAATGAAATTAGCCTTATTTTTTATGTTTAGGTAGCACAACTCTCCACTACATCCCCCAAAATGCACTTCCCAAACAAAGCCCCCCTCCCCTTTGAGTTGGGAGAAAGGATTGAATGAATCCATCACATATAACTGGTTGGATGGCTCAGATATGTGTGAGTCTCAAAATCAAGTGCAAAACTCTCCACTGCATTTTCCAAAATGGGAAAAAACGCAAAACAAAACTATATTGGAAGAAAGGTCACAGAATCAGAGAATCATAGAGCTGGAATGGATCAGAAGAGTCATCTAGTCCAACTGTCTGCAGTGCAGGAATCTTTTTTGCACAACATGGGGATCAAACCCATGACCCTGAGATTAGTAGAGTCTCATGCTCTACCAACTGAGGTCATATGAATCCATCATATTATTTAAAAAAACAACAACAGGAAGGAGAGAGGTAAGAAGAGAGAAGGGTTATGTCATGATAAAGGCTGTGAACATATGACCAGCTTAAAGTGCAACTAGTTTGTTCTTTTTCTCAGTTCCCATTGAAGTTGGTTTGGAGGCAAACACACCAAAACACAGTGTTTCATAGGAAATGACAAAATATATGTGGACTGTGGCTAATGCCATGTGTACACTGCTTCCCAAACCAGTGGTGGGAGCACATTGGATGCAGATGAAATGGGAGTGTGTGCATAGCCAAAGAATTAAGGGGAGGGGGTATGGCTGAGTATTGTTTAGTAGCTCAACGGGTAATGCTGTGGTGGTATGATCCTTTCGGGTTAACAAGCTGGGAAGCTTGTCTTGCACAGATATCCATGAGAGCCAAGCACACTTATTAAATTAGGGCTTCTCTCAAACAGCAGGGAAACCCATTTTCAGTGTCCAGCTGTGAGAATGCTTCCTGGAAGGAGATTCAGAAAGAAAAGGCTTCTGGGCTTTTGAGGGAATGCATACATAATATGGTAGCCTACAAATCTGCTCCACTTCCCAGTGGGGAGGAGTTGTGGTGGACCACATGGACACCCACCCCTCTGGGAGCGGGGGACAAAGTACCACGTCACCCAGAGGTTCCTGGCTACGTCATTCACCAGCCAGCCAATCTGCTGGCTGGGGGGGGGGCGTGGATGGGCCCCATTTAAACTGAGGCACGAGCCAGAGAGCTTCCTCTTGGCTTGCTTCCTTGATCATTAGGCATTGGCTGATCTTATGATGGGGAGGGGAGGTGTGGCCATTGCCTGCCCCTCCAAGCTTAAGGGTATTCCGTTAAAGGAATCCGGGGATGTGGATCTTGTCTGAAGCCTGGGGTGGGGCTAGGGCCATGCCACCACCCCGTCGGGAACCCAGGGGGAGCTAAAGTTGGTTTGCATCAACAGGGCTCCCCCTACCAGTGGTTGACCATTACTGGACTCCCTGCTTGTTGGGCAGGAGTCAGATATAGTTGGGTCAATTCCAATGTCTAAGCCAACCCCGCTCACATTCTGAAACCAATGAAGTTGTGGCTTAAATTTGCCCAATATCATTAACCTAATATCCATATCCTTGTGTTTTATTCATCAACAAGGGGGTGATCTTGGGGTCTCGACACGCAACATGATTTCTTTCTACTGTCATAGAGAGAGTTGAAGTGGTAGCATTACAGGAACAGTGAATGGACTGAATCGAAATTCTCGAGTTATGAGAACTTGAATCTGGATTATTTCCAGGTACAAAGGTATTGGATCATTCTTGTGGTCCCCAGGTACAGCCAAGCCTGCTGTGGGGTAGGGGTTTGTATTTGTCCCTAGAACCATTTCAAACTGCTTGATCCCAATGGTATTTGACAAGGCATAACTGCCCATAGCTTATTTATATTCTTAGCAATATCTGATTCCACAGCTTTCTGTGTAAACAACAAAAAAGTAAAACATCTTTTAAATGAAAAGCTATTGAACACTACAGTATACAAAGAAACCCACCAATGTACTAACACTATTGTGCCTGTTTACAGATGGAAAAAAACAGCAAGTATGAATCATTGTAATTCTAAGTTCCTTCAGAGAGAATTACAAGGCCATATGATATCCTAGCGTGTTAGATTTTGCATTAGGATCCATGACAGAGTTGTAAGACATCCAGACAGCTCCATATTGAGCACACATCTGAGGAATACAAGTTATTTCATCTTCTGTTGGCAGTTTGCTTAAACAGCTGGCTTTGAATGTGTTTCTTGCCTTATGCTGGCATACAGGAAGAAGAGCTGAATTTTGATTTGCCTAGCCATAGACTTTGTTGCAGAATTATCCAAAGAAAGGCCACGGGCATCTAATAGTTTTCCAGAGCAATTTTTGGTGTACATACATATGAATGCTTCACTTAGATTTTGTCACCTCAGCTTCAAAGGAGAATAATTTCTCCTGCCTATTCATAGTAGGTTATGGGAAATCTGATGGTGTTGGCAGGAGAAGGATGAAGCGTGTTAAATTGCTGTGAGGAGAGTAATTAAACCCACCAGCTGTAATTTTGTGGTAATGGGTGGCATTTAGCAGAGAAAGACAAATTTTGATGATGGAAACCACAGTTTAAAGAATGAGGGAGAAGAAAGGATAGTGTTAAGATAGGCACAATACACTGTCTTGGCTGACTGGTAGATAAGGATGGCAGAATCAATTCTGCTTTCTCTCATATTCTCGTTTTCCACTCTTAAGTTGAACATTCCAATTTCCACATCAGTTTCAAATATTTTGAACAAGTTCTCATGAAAATTCGGCAGCATTTTTACTGTGAATTTCTCCTGATAGACATCTTTTAATACACACACCTTTGCAAAGCAATATTCCGCTATATAATGCAGTTCCGAATGTTATTTTCACAAACATATGCCTTTCCAGGCAGATTTTATCCTTATATATGCATTTTTTTGTACCCATTATTTTGCCGGACAACTGTATGGAAAAATTCAGAGAAGTGTGAATGTGAAAAGATGACTGGGTTTTGGTTCACACATTGTTTCAAAAATAAGGTAACGGTAAAGGGACCTGGGGTTGTGGTAATCATCTCGCATTATTGGCCGAGGGAGCCGACATACAGCTTCCAAGTCATGTGGCCAGCATGACTAAGCCGCTTCTGGCAAACCAGAGCAGTGCGTGAAAATACTGCTTACCTTCCCGCTTGAAGCGGTACCTATTTATCTACTTGCACTTTGACATGCTTTCAAACTGCTAGGTTGGCAGGAGCTGGGACCGAGCAATGGGAGCTCACCCTGTTGTGGGGATTTGAACTGCCGACCTTCTAATCGGCAAGCCCTAACTTCATCTATAAATGTAGATTAGATTTCTTCCCTGTCCCAATATGGTAGGCATTGTTGTACTAGGTGAAATGTGGTCTTTAGCAGATAGGCAATGCCCTATATAGTATTGGAATGGAAAATTACATATGAACTAAGATGGAAGCAGTCATAGCTGGCATACGCTTCGGCTATCCCAGCCTTAATTTAATGAATGCCAGAGACTGCAGAAGATTAACAGTAACTCTTTTATTGTCTAAAAGTTACTGCACAAGAACAAACCCACTAAGGCAGAACTTTGTACTGCTTCCATAGCTGCCAAGTTCTCCCTTTTTTAAAGGGAAATTCCCTTATGCTGAATAGGCTTCCTCGTGAGAAAAGGGAAAACTTGGCAGCTATGGCGTATACGTACTAATGTTTTTGATCCCCTTCCCTTGTTTTCTCATTCAGCCTGCATAGTAATTGTGAATGTTTGTGATAGAAAATAGTTGTTACTTTTACCTGCCTATAATTACACTGAAACAAATGAATGGCAGCTTTCTAAAATATGGCTGGGAACAGGACGGGAAACATGACATGTTCTGCTTTAAGTTACTAACAACCCAACAGAAGCCCATTCAATGAAAGGCAGGTGCATGGCATTACTTTATAGTTTATTTCCTTTAGCAATGACAAAAGGCTTCCAGTTTCTCTCCATTAACCATCACTTCAAGCAGCAGGGAAACTGCAATTAGTAGTGCTGTAATGTCCTAAAAAAGACCCAATGAGAATGATTCTATATCATGATGTAACATTGTTCCCTTGGCCATTGTTGGGAAAAACAATGAGATATTTAAATTCAGAGATGACTCACTAAGAACACCATCCTATCCATGCTGGAAGTCCACCAGCAAAGTCACTTGGAACAATGCGTGTAAATTCTATTGGGCCATTCTGTGGGTCATTTCAGTGCCGTGAAGCTGCTGGCTGAAACTCTGACAGTACTTCAACTTTGTTTGGTTATGGGAAAGAAACTGGAGAATCTCCTGCTGCCTCTTCTCAAAATGGGTAAGTCTCATTTGCCTCCTCCTAAATTGCCTCACACAATGGCTTTTCTCCCTGCACATTTTCAAATGCATCTTTACAATATACGTTTTAAAATCTCGCAAGGGGAAAACATAGCTTGGAGGATGCAAGGCAGGACTTGGAGCAGAAGGGTAGTTGGTGGGAAATTATCTCCACACAATGCACAACTTCTCCATTTTCAATTGCCTGCTCTGAAGCTGCTTTTTAAAAAGAAAGAAAAAGAAGGGGGGGAATTATAACATGGTTCTAATTTGCACATAATGCGCCATTAACCCAGAAGAAAGCCTTCACTTGTTTGTACAGTTAAAATGCTGGTCATTGATACGATAGGTCTTCACAATGCTTTTCTCAGAGGAGGAGAATACCCTGACGTTGTCTTATGAGTACATATATTAGTGCTTGATATTATGTAAAATAATTCTAGAGTTAGCATAACCAACCATAATTTTTAATTGAGTGCTAAGGGTTTTAAAATACACAAAAACCTGTTAATGCATATGCAACAGTTCTGTGTTGACTTGGAGTCATAGTCACAGTGGAACCCATCCAATCAATTCATCATAGATTGGGGTGTCCCCTCCCCCCCAATTCTTCTTCTTCATACAGTAAGAAGAGTGCTTGCTCTTACAAGGTGCTGTTGTTCCTGCTGTTTTTCCTTGTGCAGTCCCAACAATTTCAGAAAGGATACTGTGGGTGGCATGTTTGCAACTGGAGATGTAGGCAGCAATCTCAAATGACTGGTTTGGGGACTTGCAGGAGCCCCAGCATGCAATTAGATGTTGCCCAACATTTGCTTGATTTAGCCTGCGATTTTATATTCATTTACCTGGAAGTAAGCCCTATTGAACTCAGTATGACTTCTGATACACATAGGATGTTAGTGGATCATGTATGAATTTAAATATCCCATTGCATAGCTGCCAAGTTATCCCTTTTTTTAAGGGAAATTCCCTTATGCTGAATAGGCTTCCTCGTGAGAAAAGGGAAAACTTGGCAGCTATGTCCCATTGAGACCAAAGGAATTACTTTGACGCCCATTGTTAGGGCAAGTCTTAATTGCTCCTGTCACCGAGGCAAGCTATAATTTTTTTTGCATCCCTGTGATGCCCTATACGTTTTGTGACTGTTATTATTATTATTATTACAATTTATACAGATCTTAATTGGCAAAAGCATTCCAATTTTACTCAGCTCCATTCTTACTTTCCCGCCATGTGCAACAACACACTTTTGCACCTGCATGAAAAAAATATGAAGCTGCCACAAAGAACAGCGCAGAAGGGGTGGGGGTGGGGGAAGGAGAGCATTATAAAAATAATTAAGGTTAAACTGCTTGGGGGCAAGTGAAATCAAAACAATCCTTTACAAACTGTTCTGTAGCTGAACAATTCAAAAAGCAACTATTCTGAATATAAGCAAATTCAAAGGGAGACAATCCCCCTTTGTAACCCGCCCCCTTCTGATAGAAGACTACTGAAAATTGTCTGGTATCAAAGCTTCTCATGGATTAGACCTTTTGCGGCTCTCTGTTTCTACAAAAAAAGAGCCAACCTAGAAAAGGCAAAGCTAATTCCAAATATTTTGACACACTACTTCTGAGTCTGTTGAGTGCTTCACATTCAAAACTTCAAAAATGAAGCTCCCAAATCGTATCTTTTCTACTTTCTCAGACTCTCGCTCAATAATTGATGAAACCATCTATATGCTGATGTCAAATCTCAGAAAAACGGGGATGGTGGTGGTGGGGAGAGAGATGTCTCCTGCTGTTCTTTTAGTTATATACTTGCTTTATTTAAAAATATCATATTAGATATGGCTCCTTCAAAAATGTCTGATGTTCAGGAGCAGCTGCATAGGCATCATTCTCCCCAATGACCCTTATTATCAATGTTAGAATTAACAAGCTGGAATTCTGATGTGCAATCTGGCATGAATGAGGACAGATTTCTGTCTTCTGGCTAACGGATGGGTGAAAATGCTACTTCGGTGCTGTTCAGTCAGGATGGAAGAGAGTTAAGCTGATAACAATGCAACGGCTTAAGCCGGAAAACGAAAATGTATGCCATATTAATTGCCTGAAATTGCACACAAGCTGGCAGTCAAACAATGAAAGGTATGTCTTGCTGTCTGATTTCTCTCATTATCATCTCCCTGATGAATACACCTGCCCAAATGCTTTAGTTATTTCCTCTAGTTTGACACAGCGCTGGAAAATATTTAAGAACAACAACAAGAAGAAATACTGGGAGGGGGAAAGAAAAGAGGGGATAAGAGATTAAGGGTTCTGTGCCAAGGGTATGCCTAATTTTTTTTATTAAAAAAAAAATATATTGTAGAAAAACTGGACACAGGTACCAGTAATAAATCCCACTGAACTCAATGGGACTTGCTTTTGAGTAAGACATGCATATGCTTCAGGGTCAAAACAGACATGACATTAATTGCATGACTGCAAGTAACGTGTCTAGTTTTAAAAGTTTAAATAGTTGGCACTCAGCATCAGCACTGTGTGCAGGGGAAAGTTTCATGTTTAACCCTTTCCCCTGTGTATGGTCCTGATGAAATCCACTCCCCCCACAGTGGAAGTTATTTAAGAAACCCACAAATGGGGCATTTTTTTATGGGGGCAGGGCAGAGAAGGATCAGCACCCTTTGCTGCTGTTGCATTATGTCTATGGGCCTGATCCAGGCCTCTTCACCATACCAGCATTGAAGTCTGTTCAACTTCAAGTGTATTTGTCTCTGCTCCCACTTTCTGCACTGGCTGTGAAAATGGCGATGTCTCTCAAGCCCCGTTGTTGCTGGAAAAGGTTTGGCTTAACCCCTAAATAAATATTATAATGATTTCACCCTATCATTTTATATCACTTTTTGTCCATGGATCATAATTATTCTTGCCTGCTTATGCTGGCAGCTTTTCTCTACTTCCCAATCTCTTGCACCACCTTTGTTACTCTGTTTTAAAATTAGATAATTGCAACCCCCCCCCCCAATCCTACATGACTTGTGTGCATTGATCTAATCTGAAACACAACCTTAGATATATTGGTTGCAGTGCTGGAAAGGCTGTTAAGAGAAACAAGTTGGGGAAATTATCTTTAGCTTGCAGCTTGTTTTATGCAGGTTTAAAGTACTCCCTTCCCCCTGTAGTTCAATCTATCAAATGTCTGACCCAGTCCTTTTCATGTATACTTACCCAGAGAATAACAATAAAAAATGCTTGATATGATCAATGAGGCTAATGGCATGCACTTCAGAATCCTAATGGCTGATTGGTATTAATGAGTACGTATGTTAGAGGGGAAAAAGGTGTTGTTGATATGCTCAGAGAAGAACAAGTGCTTTTAGAGAAATGCCTAGGCTTTTCTATGAAGACATGTCAGATCTGCCTCAAAAGAAGTATCTGAAGTACCCAAATCAATCTACAGTCATGCACTCAATAAGTTATATGCAACCTTCAAATAATATCACAGTATAGTCTAACTCACTAAACTCCCCCAACACAGGCCTTTGCGATAGCAAAATAGATCTGTTGAAAATATACGCCTTGTATCCACAGGACTGTGTGAATAGTTCTGTCTGCCCAAGAGAACTTTGGACTTGTGTTTTTTCAACACTTCTCTTTTGCAATGGAAAGATAGTTCAAAAACAGTTCGGTTTTGGCATAGGTGGTCAGCCTCTAAATGGGGTAAGATGAAAAGTCCCACTAGGGCCATGTCTATTGTCCAAGCCCTTTGGTGCACCCCAATGAGTTCTTTGGATCTTGGCTGAGATGTTTTCCTGCTCACTAAAGGTATAACGTTTCTAAGAAAGAAGTAAAGCTGTGGCATATTTGTGTGTGCTTTACTTGAGAGCTGAAGTCCAGAAAAGCCTGCTTTGAAAAGACCATGAAATTGTTGCCATCTACCCATTAGTGCTTGAAAGCCTCAATCATGTACAGCTTCATTCTGGCGGTTTCAGTTCTTCTTCTAATTCCTGCTCCATAAAACAACACAGTGTGCTATTTCTGAAAACTCCTGCCATCTTGTTCAAAATAGCTTCTCCACTCCATGCAGGCAAAAAAATAAATAAAACTAAAAATGGAATGCAACTTACTGAAACGGAACACTGCAAATATTTATGTTAACAAAATTTGTAATGTTGCTATATGGAATCTATAAGCAGGGGTTACCCATAACTCAATGCCTCTCAATGAACAACAGCTGTCATTATATTTTGGATTGTATTTCACTTCCTCAACCTGAAATGCTCATTTGCAATTGGGTACTAAGCCACATTTACTTGTGAATATTTCAAGATGTTTTGATAGTCAGGTTGACATCATTGCTTATGTGTTCAGGAATGTGTGCATGAACTCCAGGCATCTGGGCATGTGTGGGGCAGTACTTATGGGTCCCTGGATCAGGAAAAATCAGTTTATCCATTGGCCACAAATCCTTATAATCTGAAAGAGCTTGTAAGTAGGTTGGTCCTAATGGTGTTCAGCACATTGGTTCACCAAAGCTTCTGTTAGTGAAATAAGGATTTGATTCTTCTTTCCTGATGAAGACCCCACCACAATCCACTCTGAAAGGTTGACACATAGGAACAGAGTAGCTGAAGTATGGAGAGGGAATCAGTAAAAAAATTAACTTCCCTTTCCACTGATGGAAGCCTTTGTCGGATCAAAGACAACCTTCTGTCTGTGTACGGGATGCCATTGGATACAAGGGATGGGGGGAGGGGGTTATTTTGCTTGCCTTTTCATGAGAAACTACTTAATTCACACTTCTTGAACCAACACACAAACTGAAACACATACCGGTATATCTTTTAAAATTCACACTTTTCTAAACTTTGCAGTGCAGTTATCCAACCAGATGTACAAAAATGCATATACTGGGAAAAATATGTGCTTCAACATGCATATATTTGTGAAAATGACATATTATATTGTATGCATTATATTAGGGGGAATTGCTTGGGGAAATGTCAGTGACAGTCAAAAACTACACAACATTGTGTTTATTAGGAGAAATTCACACTGAATTGTTGACGGATTTTTAATGAGGGTTTTTTATTTTAAAAATGCAAATTGTGGGTAAATGCAATCATGCTTATGATTATTTATTAGTTGCTTTCCTCACAAAAGTGGCTCAAAGCATCTTATGAAAACAATATTCCAGTAAAAAGCAAATTGCTATAACCATTAAAACCTCACAATGCAATGATACTGATAAAAGACAGGTCTTACAGACCCCACGCCACTAAAGCAGGCTACAAATACCTGAAATTCTTCAAATTAAGGCCCAAAAACCAAGGTTAAAAGGAGAAGTTTTTAAGACTGGAAAAATGAGAAACTGAGAGAAACTGAAACTGGCATATCCCTATTAGAAACAGCCCTTTATTTGTTTGTTTGTTTATTTATTTATCTATCAAACTACTTTATAGATTGATAGTTACAGTATTGTGTGCTACTTTAATCACATTTTATTACCAAATAAATGAGGGCCAGAAGCTACAGCTTAATTGCCTACTCATAGCATCTGCTCTATCGCAGTGCATTCTAACATTTCTTACTTGATCTCAATCCATTTTTACATGTGTAACTTAGCGGCACTTTGAAAATATCTTCATGCACTCAAGTGTGTTGTTGTTGTTTAAAAAAACACACACCATGTTTTTGCTGCTGTTGTTTGTAATGGGACACCAAAAGTTTCAGAAAGATCAAACCTGAAAACATTTCCAGTAGGAATTAAAAAGGCTCCTTTTCCCCCAGCAGAAATAGAGGCTATCAATTCTTGACTTGCCTGCCCATGTGAAATAGTGGGTTCTTGTCTCTGATGTCGCAATTTTGTTTAAAATAGCCTTGATGATGGCAGGGTACACGCGAATGATAAAATCATAAAGATGACAGCCTAATCTTCAAAGATGACCGATCACAGATAAAAGATTAAGTAACTCAGCATTTGAAATACCAGATTATCTGTCTCCTGGCATAGTGTCTGTGTATGCCTCCTGCTGAGTTCTGCAGAGATATCACTGACATGTAAAGATGCTACATCTTACATACCAGAATTGCTACAGAGAATGCCGTTCCCTCAGGCCGTCAGGTTGAAAGAAACAGGCCCTCAACTGAAATATTAGTTAATCAAACATATGTCTGTGAGACAGGCAAAGTACTTGGGCGCGTAATAGATAAACATATTTTAGCGTGGCTATTTAAAAACAGCTAAAAGAGTTCATTTTACCATATAATTAGCACTCACAGGTGGGACAGCGATGGGTTAGTGATTATTATACACCCTTTATTATCAATTTTATGTACCCCAATAATAAGAATAAAAATACTTACAAGAATGATTAGACATGCTGGTCCTATAAAACTCCATATAAAGTTGTTCTTTGTGCTGAGCCAACATCTGAAAAGTAAACAGTGCATAATGTTTACAAATTTGCTTACAGATGAATCACTCCTGTCTTTGGAATCAGGTCTTTTTGAAGACTGGAAAAGACTGCTAGTTGGGATGACTATATATTACCTCCAGTATCAGAATCAGTGTGCCTCTGGGTACCAGTTGCTGGAGAACATGAATGGAAGAGTGTCATTGAGTTCATGCCCTGCTTGTGGGCAGGGCCGGATTTAGGTTTGATGAGGCCCTAAGCTACTGAAGGCAAATTTATGCGGGTACCAATTCATGAGCGCCTTTGCCCTTGTATGTCTAACAAGGTAGAACCTGTCACTCACATTCTTTTATTTTGTGAATTCTATAGTGAAGAACGAGCTCAACTTATTTTACCCCTTTTATCAAAATTTACACCCTTACAATATTATTTGGAATTTCCCCCCGAAATCTTACGAAAATTCCTTCTGGAAGATTCCTCAAGCCCAGTGTCATATGACGTGGCCAAATTCCGCACATTAGCTATTAAGAAACGCAAATCCCTTCTATTGAATGACACATTGCAAATTCCTTTTGTGTAATAGTTCTATTTCTGGTGATGTTACTGCTGATTTTCTTTTGTTTGGAATTATGATATTCTGTATTGCTGGCTTTTGCTGTAATAAAAATTGAACTTGAACTTGATCTACTGAAGGTAATTGGCCTCTTTATATGTCCAGCTATCCTTTGTCAACAACAAATGGTTGCTGGGTTTTTTTGTGTGTATGTGTTGAATATATGCTATATGGTAATTTATGGACCTAATAGGTATGTAGGTTTTATTTGATTTGTTTTTTTTATCTTATATTTTGGAAATGTACATCCAGGTTTTTTTCCTTTAATTTTTTTGGGGGGCCCCCAAGAGAGTGGGGCCCTAAGCTATAGCTTGTTTAGCTTATATGTAAATCCGGCACTGCTTGTGGGCTTCGCATAAGTATCGGGTTGCCCTCTGAGGGAACCAAATGCTGGCTTAGATAGGCTTTTAGTCTACTGGGCTCATTTTGTGTTCTTACATTATGGCCACTAGACATGTGGCATTCCTCATTGTGGGAAGCCTATTGCTGAGGGAAGCCTCAAGCCTGATTGTCTGAATTACCAGACTAGTGACCCTGTGTGATATGTTTTGCCCCCAACGTATCATGTTAAACCCAAAATAGTAGTCATCATAAAATAATGATGCACACCACCCCAACCTCCTAGTGTTGCGAGATTCTTTTTATCAATGCTGGGAAACCTTTTTGTTGTGGTTTCAACAGAAGGAAAAGAGGACCATTCATTTCATGGAAGGGGGCAGTTCTGTACAGGCATAATATGCCCACCTCCTTATAGATATGGCAGCTTGGGCATCTGAGCGAGCACAAGCATAAAAACCCATCTGGATCAGGGCATATGCATTTGCGTCTAGAACTTAACAATGGAAATTTCCATACTTATCACAGTATGTATTCCCTGCAACCCAAGAAGCAGATGTGTGCAATCAAGTTTCCGTGCATTCATACCCTGTTGGGTGTGGCTTTCATGCACAAACGTGCATTTGTCTGAGGCTAGATTCCTTCATCTAGTAGTCAGAACTGCCTCAGAGCATCCAGAGACTGGATTGATAGCAGTGACAAAATGGTAGGGATGGCGATAATCTGTTTGAGGGGAGAGTAGATTGCATACACCTTTCTTAGTTGCAGAGAGGCCACACATCTCTTTCTGAAAAATAACCACCATAGTCAAAGCTGGCTGGGCCAACCGTTTCTTCGATGGGTAGTCACAGTCCAATATAATGTACACAGGAATGTGCAGGCAACTCACTGTTATGTGAACATAGTTTCCTAGCAGAAACATGCTTAGGCGATCACATCTCAGTGGGCTGATGCAGGAAGAAGTCATGTCAGAACTATCTATAACTAAAGTCAAAATATAAACAATGAATTACACATCAGTTCTTTCGTAGTATTTGGATCCCAGTGCAGCAGAAATGCCAACCACCACTGCTGGGCTCACGTAGCCAAAGATATAGAAATTCTTGTGTAAGAATCCTTTATTGTAGATTACTCCAACAACTATAAGGTACAGGTGAATGCCTTCGATACACATCCACGCGAAGGCAGCTAAGAGGAAGTAATGGAGCAATCCAGCAGTGATTGAACAGAATAGCTAGAAGGGAAAACAGAAAAAAAAGCGTAAGTGAATAACATAAAAGACTCCATATCTTGCGATGCAGGTTAAAAATGTTGTCATAGTGCCAGCAAAACCTCTTCCACTGGAAATTTGTCTCGATAGGAAAACGGCCCAGGCCCTGTCATTACTTTTCTGTAAGTACACAGGAAACCACCAAGCCCATTTCATTTTAAAACTCGGACCTCATGCTCAATTCTTTTTGTCTGTGTGTCTACAATCACATGAAATACACAAACTGATGAAGCAGATGATATATATTTTCCGCCGAATGTATTCAACTTTATATATACCCCCTGCTACCCAAGGGCATGTATACAAGCAGCCCCTTTTTACACAGAAACAAGACCAGGACAACCCCTGCCAAAGTAAATCGGCATTAACACCTTCTGATATTATTGGAACATGGTCAATTCAAACTCAGTTAAAAATCTGCTTCCATTTTGTCTTAGTTAAGGGTCCCATTCTCAGAGTGGACCACTGGCAGAAGACCCTTCGTTCTTTTCAGTGAGGCTTATACTTTCCGAATGGGATTTCCTGGAATCTTTAAATGAATGTTTTATATCCACAGCTAGTTATGGGTAAAACATTCACGGGGAAACTGGGAAATGCTACTTGCACCTCTGAAAAAGGCACTTTAGAGCACACATTTGCTTTCCTACCCACCATGAAATGGCATGAGGAAAGGCCACGTACCTTATTACTGTTCATGTTAATTCCAACAAGAAAAATTAGCTCAGCCAGAAAAAGGCTGCAACAGAGATTTTTGTGAATTGTTGTCCTCGTACTTTGAATTTCACTGAAGAACCAGAAAGTGAAAATGCACATGGAGAGGCAGATCAAGGAGATAATTATTCCAAGCTGAGTAATTCTTGTGAGAATATAATAATTCTTGTCATCCTGGGAGGGGGAAATAATAAGGTAACATATTGGAGAGAATGTGGCTAAAGAATAGCTTCTTTAAAACCTCATTTGATAATGGAGTTCTGATTTTACTTCATTTCCCCCCTCCATACTCCTTGTTAAAATGCCCAGCCAAGTTGGTGGTTGAAATGCTTTACACATTTTTTAATTAATTTTATTAAGGTACTAGTTGGAACACGGAAGTGTGCAGGGAAAAATCATAGAACTTGGATGATAGGACTTATCTCCTCCTCTGCCTGTGCCTTCTAAATTTGCTCTGGAGGATTGGGAGGAAACCCAGAACAGGTTTGGGGGGGGTGCAGTGGGGGTGTAGGCGATATATTATCTGGTTTTGCACTGGTATGCCTGGATAAATATAGATATCGATTTCTTCAGGGACTGTAGAGATCGTCAGATTGAATTGTCAATTATCTGTCACCAATAGCCATAGAGCCCAGCATATTTCTTTTCCAAGTAGCTGTCGTTAATTTAACTGCCCATTAATACCTTATGACAGAATAATGTAATGGATATCATATAAAGCGCTTTGAAAATTATCCCGAAGAGATGGAGTATAAACCTGGAGGTTTTTTGGTTGTTGTTTTTTAGGGGGGGGGGAACAATTCACTCTTGACTTGTCTTGTAACTTGCGCCTCACTTGCTTTGAGATTAATATTTTAAACCCACATTAAGTAAACACTCCACAGATGCAAAACACATTCTTATATTTGAGGACATTCTTATATTTGAGCTGTGAAGGAGTCTAAGTATAACTCTAGGGAGGGAGCTTTTTATTTTTGGGCAGAGGATTTAGCCGACTTGAGAGTCTTAGCACAAGCACATCGCATTGACACATGCTGGGCTCTTCATACTGACAGATTCTGCTTCTTAGTGCTAAAAGTAACTTACAGTTTCAGTTCAAATGTGAGGGTTTTTTTGGGGGGGAAGTGAAATGTTTAGACTTTATCGGGTCCCCCCTTAAAGAGGGCACGTGTTGCGGTGAGACCTGGAACCCGATCCCCTGTGTTGTGGGTGGGTTCGTATGGTCAGCCACAACACCCGATTGGTAGGTCCCTCGTTGCTGGGTTTAATCTAGGCAATGGGGCGCAGTCCAAACGGATCGAGGAACCTATATATACCCATGCACTTGACCCAGAGCTTCCTCTTTTGGCATGTGCATTCGAAAACACCCACCCACCTCTCCTTATTTTTAGGGCTTTTGTGCTTGACCTTGCTATGCTGTCGTTTGTCATTTGTCGTTGGGACAGGGGCACGGCAGGAATTTTCCCCACTTGGCTGATTGGCTGTTGCCATTTGGGTTTCGCCTGCTTGTAAGGTCACAACTTGTAAGGTTGCGGATAGGCTCTGGTTCAGATTATAGGGATGGGGGAACGCTCTCGCCATCCCTAGGTGAAGGGTATTCTGTTAAAGGAATCCAGGGACTCTAATGGTATGGTCAACCCATGAGAGGGGTCTGTGCCCATGCCTGAGTCCAGGGGGACATTTGGGTGGTGGACATAGTCCATCCCTGAGTTTCCACCTTCCCAGGTGTTCATCCTTGGCTGACCTAAGGTGGGGCCCTGGGTCAGCACTACCTGCCTAGCAGGGAGCTAGTCGAACCAGAGCCTATGCGACCACTCGCTTTCTGTCATCAATAAAGTTGTGGCCTAAATTCTGCCAAAAACCAAAACCAAAATTTGAGTCAAGTGTGAATTTATTTGGGGGGGGGGGGGTTGGAAATGGGTACACACAGCCATTGCAATAAAATATTTCCCCTTTTTTGTATCATTGTACATTTGCTTTTTCTTTAAATAAAAAGCACGATGGTTTTCAAAAGTCTGAAGTTCTGTCTGTTCATACTATTTTTAAAGCCAGGTTTACTTCTGGGAAAAATAGGCCTATTGCATATTCTGTGGTCATATCCACATCTTACATTTAAAGCATAGTTTATGCCACTTTAACCAACCTAGCTTTCCCGAAATCCTTGGAACTGTAGATTGTTATAGGTGCTGAGAATTATTAGGAGCTGCCTATTCCCCTCACAATTCCAGGGTTTCCCGGGAAGACTGATTGTTAAAGGGTTCTGGGAATAGGTATCTCTTTGAGCAGAATAGGGGTCGCCTAAAAACTCTCAGCACCTTTAACAAGCAACAGTGCCTGGGAATCAGGGGGAAAACCGTGATTGTTAGTTGTATAAATAATACTTTTACAGCTGCTCAGTGACCACAAATGGTCTCTCTGCCCCGTCGTTTTTTGTTTGTAAAATGAAGATAGTAGTGACTTAAGTCTTGGGGTTATTGATAAGCATGAATAATATACAGATAATAAATATTATGGGCATTAAAAATGCTCAGTGGCAGTTAAAAACATATAATAAGACAGGGCAGGGGGAGTAGAGTAGCCAGCACCCATATAAGAGATAGCATGTGCATTGTATTGTTATAATGGAATATTCAGAGTGTAAAGTTCAGGGACATCCTAACCATGAAAATATCTACTGCTAAAGAATTATCCCATTGTGTATTTGCTCAGTGAGAATAAAGTGATAGACCAAGCGAGGAAGGAAGTAACGATCTAACTGCAGAGACCAATAGGTTCTACACACAAACTATCTAAATAAATTAATAAACACTATATTTAAAAAGAGCACTTACAACTTCAGAGTTGTTTGAGGACATCAAGACAGCAAAAGGGGTAAGATGATTGCATCTGCATGTGGTATGGGTGCTATTGGAATGTGCTCGTTCACATCCTTCTGTAGACCAGTTTCCTTCCAATGTTTCTTCTGAATAATTCCAAAACGCACACTTAACATCTTTTTTGTCTACAGTCTGAACAGAAGGAAAATGTTTAATGGGTGGCAAGAGGCACAAAGCCACTCAATTCATCACAAGGTCATTATTCCACAAAACCCAGAATCTGAACTGTTCATAATTCAGGTTCAGGAGAAACACAGGAATAAAAAAAAGAAAATCAGAACAGAAAGATGAAACAAGAAAGGTAAAAGAAGGTAGACTAAAGAGAGGAAGGAAAACTACACCTGCTTTCTCATTCTTTTCAAACTTTGTTCCTGAGTTTTAGAAATCAACAGTCCAAATAATTGATTTTAAAATGTCTGTACAATCAGTATGTTTGTTCCTGTCCATTTCTAGTGGCCTTATTTTGACCAGGGCTTGCTAATTCTTCTCTTTCTAGAGAGTGTCTTTGACTCTACTACATGCCTTGGACTTTTTGCACCACCTCACCTTCTAGTCTTTGAAATGGGTTTGTGGGAGGAGAGGTTTTTTGTTTTTTTTAACTGCTTGTGTTTTTACTTAGTATTTTTATCCTGTGAACCACCCTGAGATCTTGTGATGAAGGGTGATATATAACAACAACAACAACAACAACAACAACAACAACAACAACAACAACAATAAATATTAGTCCCATCTTTCTTGTTTTAGGCCCCATCTGCACCATACATTCAAATCAGTATCATGCCACTTTTACAATCATGGCTTCCGCCAGAGAATTCTAGGAACTGTAGTTCATTAAGAGAGTTGATTGTTAAACCACTTTGGGAATTGTAGCTCTTTGAGGGTCTTAGAACTCTCAGCATCTTTAACCAACTGTACTAAGCTCAGCCTGGATAGCTCAGTTGGTTAGAGCATGGTGCTGATAGCGGCAAGGTTGCAGTTTTGATTCCCATTTGGGACAGCTGCATATTCTTGCATTCCAGGGGGCTGGACTAGGAGATGATCCTCAGAGTCCCTTTTCCAATTCTACCATTCTATTATTCTTTGATTTCTAGGATTCTTCAGGGTAAGTCATGACTGTTTAAAGTACCACGATACTGCTTGCCTAGCCTGGACTTTCACCGTCCATATTATTCCCTTTATCCTCCTGCAAAAAAACCATCAAAACCAAAAACCTTTCCCCGGTTTACCTGCTAAAGGTGCATACTGAATCATACCCATTTAATACTCTATTATTTATTTATTTATTTATTTATTTATTTATATCCTGGCCACCTTCCCCCCCCCCCCAAAATCATGATGACTTCTTCACAAAAGCCCAGGGAGGTAGAGAAGGTCAATACATCGTTACTTCGCCAAGAATACTGAGTGGGATTTATGGCTGAGTCAGGATTTAATCACAGGATTTAATGCCATTCTACTTCCTATCAACTGCTGTCTGTCATACACTATGTAATAATCATGTCTTTTAGCACAGGAGGAAAGAAAGTCATTATATGAATTTCTCTAAATTTTCAGTGAAACTGTTCTTTTTCTGTCCCCCCTCCCCCCACGACTAAAAGACTTTTGAGTCACCTTTCAGGTCCATTGCCCTCCCAAGAAGAGATACAAGATAGTTAATGAATTACAAGCACAATAAAAATAGCAATACAGTACAAGAAACTCAGCAAATTATGCTCCTGAAAATGACAAGTAACTTCATCATAGAGTGGCTGGGGAGACCCAGCCGGATGGGTGGGGTATAAAGAATAATATTATTTATTATTGTTATTGTTATTGAATTGCAGGGTTGGAAGGACAATCTAGTCCAACCCCCTGCAATGCAGGAATATGCAGCTGTGCCATAAAGGTATTGAAGTTGCACCCTTGGCATTATCAGTACAGGGCTCTAGTCAGCTGAGCTACCCAGGCATAGTCACAGCAGCTAACGAAAAGCAGACTGAAATAAAAGATTTTAAGAATGTTTTTTAGAAATTTCCAGTGATGGGACTATAAATACCACCTGGGTGAGGATATTCCACAGATATGAGGCTGCTTCTGAAAGGCCACATCTTTTGAATCCAGCAACCTCTGATCATCAGGCTAGAGAGCAGAGCCCCAGAAGCTGATCTTCAAGCTCAAGCAGAGAATTGTAGAGTTGGAAGGGACTGTGAGGGCCATTTAGTTCAACCCTGCAGTAAAGGAATCTCTTGCCCAACTTGGGGCTCAAACCCACAACCCTAAGATTAAGAGTCTCATGCTCTACCGAGCAAGCTATCCCAATATCCCATTAAAGTGTTATTTATTACCATCTAGGGTCATGCTGGCTATATGACCTGGAAGCTGTACGCCGGCTCTCTCGGCCAATAACGTGAGATGAGCGCTGCAACACCAGAGTCGGTCACAACTAATGGTCAGGGGTCCCTTTACCTTTAGGGTCATAAATAACACTTTAAATAGGACCCACAAACAATAGGCAGCCAGAGTGACTGGTACACAATAGGTGGGATGTGATCTGATTCTTTGTCCCCCTCAGGCATTCATACTGCCACATACTGTACCAGCTGAAGTTTCCAAATAGCCTTTAATGGCAGTCCACGTACAGCACATTACAGCAATCTGCTGCTGATTGCTCACCACGTTACCTGTTTGTGAGATACAGCACCAGCACCATTAACTTCAGTGCCCTGCTAAATTTTGCTCATCTGCTTTTGCCTCTCTGGGCAAACATGGAAAATGCAACAGATGCACAGCTTGTAAATGGAGAATGTTGAGAGGTGAGGAGGAGATTCGGATTAGGCTAACCAATTATTGACAATTGTGTAGTAGAGCCAACATGCAGTTATTAGTCTTGTCAATTCCTATCAACACTTTGCAGTGCTAACACACTCCCTTCCTGGCACTTGCTGAGCGAAATCAGAATTGTAATTTCCCCTCTAATCATATTATATACACATATCAGCAAATGACATAGGTGTGAGTGAACAACCAAATGAAAACAGAGTCGCTCCTTGCTACAACATAATTGTAGGCTTACTTTTAATCAGGTGATAATTAGAAAGAAAACCTACCTGTGCATGTTTGAAAGTCAATGTTATTTTCTCTACCGGGTACAGCATAGGTGGCATGGAGTGAATTGCGACAGCTATAACTGATGACCCTACTGTCTCTCCATGCTCTGAATTTTCTTCCAGTGAGAAGTTCTGCGATGATGAGAAGAGAGAGCCAATATTGCTGTACCGCAGAAACACAACTGCAACGGTGCCTATCAATCAAACAAACTGTGCTTAGTGGGTTGTAGCTTGTTTCCTAACAACCCTGAAGATAATGAGGAAATGACAAACAATAGATATCTGTATTTATTTTGCATGAAATATGCATAACAGATTTTTATTTTTTTGCAACACAGTTATTGAAAAGGTTAAGAGACAGTGAAGAATGTCTGCTTTTCAAGACAATATAACCCACCAGTATTAAAAATGAGTGTTTGTGAGGCAAAATTAAGCAGATGGGTCCAAACTTTCCCTTCTATGACTGGAAGGGCTCCTTTGATTCAGAGAAGGCATTGAAGTCAAGCAGAGGCTCCTGCTGAAATGGAGGAATATTTTGTTGTTGCTGTTGCCAATTTCCTCCCTTGCTCCTGCAGCTCCCAGTGCCACCTCCCACACTGTTCTCTCCCCCAAACTTCCAGAGCAGATATTCAGGAGGAACAGGAAGCTGCAGGGAGGAGGAAACTAGCAAAACCTGCCCCTCCTTTCCTGTGATGTCATAGAATCGTTGAGTTGGAAGTGACCATGGGGATCATCTTTCCAACCTTCTTCAATGCAGGAATCTTTTTGTCCAATGTAAGGCTTGAACCCACATCCCTGAGATTGAGAATATCATGCTCTTCAGACTGAGCTGCCATGTTTCTGCGTGTGTACTGTGAGTGGAAATCTGCTCATGCGAGGGAACACCTCCCAAGGGCAAGGATGGTCCCAGCCACTGCCTGGAGAAGGCCAAGCAGCGCCCAGCAGGAGCTCAAGCAACAGCAATGGGCCCATACCTGCCAAGTTCCTCTCTGAAAAATAAGGGACCGGACTGAAAGTAGCATACCAGAAGTAGCATGACGGCCATTTTGGAACTGGCCGGAGCATGCTCAGAAGTGACTTTTGATGCTGCTGTGCCCAGTTCCAAAATGGCCACCGCACCAGAAGTCGCGCTGCAGCCATTTTGGAACTGGGCAGAGCAGCATCAAAAGTCGCTTCTGAGCATGCTCTGCCCAGTTCCAAAATGGCCACCGCGCCAGAATAAACCGGGAAAAAACAAAAAAATCCGTTTTTTCGGCTGGGGACAGGTGGAAAAACGGGGGTTTCCCGGGGAAAATGGGAGACTTGGCAGCTATGAACGGGCCGAGATCTACGCCCTCAACAAGGTGACGACTGAGCTGGAGGAGCAGCAGTTTGACACCTTCTACAAGCAGATGCAGGCTTCCAGTGACTGAGCACGTGTGCCGCACTCCAGATGAGCCACTTGTTAACCTTGCACCTATGGCATCCCTTGAAGACCAGCACTTTCCCACCCATGACCATAGTCAGTGGCCATGCAGAACTGCACACCCAGGAGCAGGGAGGAACAGCCAACCTCTGCTTCCGATGCCACATACTGCCTTACTGGAGCGTTCCCCTGCCAAACCTTCCTTGAGTGGAATTCTCCCTTGAAAACTTGTGAGTTTTTTTTTAAAATCTATTTATTACTTTGGTTTGAGAAATAAAGTTGTGTTTTTTCTAAATAAATAAATCTGCTCATGCGAACTCTGAATTCCAACCCTGTGCCAGTCAAAATCTGTTCTGAAGAGTTTAGGAGAAGTTTGCAATCTAGAAAAAGAGGTGGCTCAGGGGACGGTGGGAGAAGGAGGAAATGAGTGAAAATCACCTCCCCACTTTTTCCAGCAGGGAACATCTGCTGGACCTCCTTCTGTGTACAGATCCATTCATAGAAGTTAACTGGATCTATTCCAGTAGTTTGTTTTGTTGCTGCTTTGCAATTATGCTTTGAATAGGCATTTGATCCTTGCCAAGGGTGCATCTCTAGTGAAATACCTTTGAGAAATCATTGAAATTGCACCATTGGAATTGGCTGTCCGAAACACTCCTGAAGGATTTACTTTCCTGAATTTTGCAAAGGAGGAGGCTTCTGGAAAACCCCATTGAACTTCATTTCTATAGCCTAATTCCTCGAGTCACATTTCTCTCCCTAACCTTTAGAAGTAGTTGCTTCCTTTTTCTTTGCAGAGACCTTTATAATCTCTCCTCCCAACTGCACATGCTGGTGAATGTGCTCCATGCGCTGTATATCAAAGGCAAGAACTTTGAAAGCTGCAAAAGAAAAGAAGAAAGGGGGAAAACTCCTTTGGAAATCACAATTACATCCCAGCCTACTAAACCTCACACTTCTGCAATTAGGTTTACACTCAGCTGAACATTTATTACAGATGTCAGCACAAAGTCCAGCCAGGTAATTTAAGAGCGAAGACGCATGCACACATACGCACGCACATAGCATTGTGTGGTTCATATTTGTTCAGGAGTTCGTTAGTTCTAGTAGGCACAAATCTTTTATTTCCATTTTGTACCTTTCCTTGGAAAAAATGCAGTCCCTAATTTGCTTTGCGTTCAATGCATTTCCTAAAGAATAATGGAAACTACTTTCAAAGGAACAACCTTTTTATTAAGAATGCATTTCTGAAATGGAATATCAATTGCCATCTTTAAAAGCATAGTACCATTGAACAGTTTTTATTTTATAATATTTGGAGGGAGAAATGAATATTTTATTATTATTACACAAAGATACAGCTACACAAAGTGAAGCTGCACTGCGCTGTAATGATGTCTGTTGCCGAAACCAAAGAACGCCACCTAATATGAACCACCCTGGACAAAGAAAATGACATTAGAGGACATAGAGTCCTTTTTGTTGCTTTGTTCTGATCAATGTAGTGCTTCAGTCACCCATAAGGCAGCAGAAAGGTCAATCAGACAGTTAAAAGCAAAGCAAAACAAACATTTGACTAATGGGGTGGAATTACTTAGCTGGACTGTCTGTTACTTACAGCACAGAAAGCACACACACACTTGTGATCTGAAGTTTCCAGCGAGCCAAATATCAGCAAATGTTTTTGAGAGCATTAAAAAAAAGTCCTCTTGCCAAGGGTGTCCCGCACATCTGGCTTATATGCACCACTGGCCAGCCAAACATGAAAGCAGACAATGCCTGGCCAACCATAAGAGCCTCTGATTGGACTGGCCCATTTAAACTTCAGGTTTGCGAGGGCAATCACGCCCAGCAGATCGGCCAGCCAGAGAAATTCCCAAGTAGCCAGCTGGCAACATGAACTCTGACCTTCCAGGGATGGTGGCTAGGATTGGGGGGGGGGGTCAAAACCCTCACCCACCTGGGAAAAGGTGTGCAACCCTTTCATAAGGGTTGCAGCTTATGCACTTATATGATGAAGTGTTGCAGTTTTATGATGAAGTTTTGAGGTGAAGAGACAGAGCTAGGTGATGTATGCTAATGAGCTGTAGTCTGAACCACTGAGCGTCTTGGGCTTGCTGATCGCATGATCGGCAGTTCAAATCCACACAATGGGGTGAGCTCCCATTGCTCTATTCCAGCTCCCACCAACCTAACAGTTCGAAAGCATACCAGCGTGGGTAGCTAAAGAGGCTTCCTGGTGTCCCATTGCACCAGAAGCAGTTTAGTCATGCTGGCCACATGACCTGGAGAGCTGTCTGTGGACAAACACCGGCTCCCTCAGCCTGAAAGCGGAGATGAGTGCCACACCTCATAGTCAAATTCGACTGGGCTTAACCATCCAGGGGTTGTTTATCTGTATGCTAATAGACTGGGTTCTGCAATGGCACGGCATAGCTGTGGTTACTACTCACTAACTAGCCATGGGAAACTGCAAACTCTCTGTCTCAGTTTTGTGTCTGGTGCCGACCTCTCTCATATGAGTTTCTGTGATGCCATGATCTGGCTCCTGGAAGACATGCAGAAGGCACAGAGAAGAGACCCTTTAGATTTCCAAACACACAGAGAGCTGGACAGAAGAGTAGTGTGAAGAGAGATGTCTTAATTGAGACTCTACAGCAACAGCCTCTGCAAGGCCTTCGTACAACATTGCTTCCAATATCAACAGTCTGTCCTGGAAGGAAAACAGGAACAGTTTTCAAAATCATTTGCTCCCTTTTGCATACCTAAATCACTGGCATTAACTTCCACTTCTGTTCTCTTTTGAAAGCTCTGTGACAAGAGTGCTGTGGTTTGTTCTGCAGCATGCATCAGTTTAGTGAGGCTTCTTCTTCTGTTAACTTCTGGGATAGCTTCCCATGCTGCAGTTTTATCCTTCTGAACAAAATTGTTCACAGTGTTAATGAATTCCTGTTAGATTAATAAAAAAGAAAGTACTTTAGGTTATGTACTATATCTTATGTGCTCCCCACCCTGCAAAAATAGATCAAATCTGCTGCACGGCTCGATTCACTTACATTAAGAGTCAGATTATAGAGCATTTCGTTGTCAGAAATCGTGTTATTCACGATGGTTAGCAAGGGAGAAGATACAGATAATGCTTCTATGTAGGAAATCACATCCACTGGTGAAATTTGCCCTACAGTGTTTTGATTGATTTCTTGTAATACAGCCAGGGGTTCTTTTATTTTTCTAATCTGAAAGAAAGTTGAAACCATTAGGCATGACATTCCTAACATTTACAGTCAAATGAAGATTCATATTCATTTATCAACATTAGTTAACAAGATGAGCCGATGTGAGAGAGTGAATAGAATATTGGATGTCGACTTGGAAGGCTCAAGTCTCAGTCTATCAATGGATTACTGCAGGGGTAGGGAATCTGTGACTCTCCCATTGTCACTGGATACCAGCTCCTAGGAGACCCAGACAGCATGGCCAAGGAATGATGAGAGCTGTAGTCAAATAATATCTGGAAGCACACAGGTTCCCCAGACCTGGCTTACTAGGTAGCCTTTTGTAGGTACCTGTCTTTCTATATAGACTGTACCTGTATAGGGTAGCTGTAAAAATAAATCTGGAAAACCCAGTGTACAAGCAGGTGTGTCTAATACAAGCTGTCCCAGATACAGGGATGGTCCAAGACATTTTGTGTTAAGTCTCGACCTCAAGACGCCCACACGTTTCAACGTTGAAGAGAAGTTTTATTTACAGTAACAAAATACAACAAGCTACAGTCTCGAGCCACTGCTCTCACTGACTTACAACTAGTCTGATGACTCATCTGAGTGTTCGGCGTTGTTCCACCTCCCTTTATCCCCCTGTTGGAACCACGCCTTCTTTCTTCTATTAAGTGACGTCAGCCTCCCCCTCTCTTGTAACCCACCCCTCCGCCTCTGCTTCACGCCGAGTGGCTCATGAAGAGCTTCGGGAGAGCTGTTTCCTGATCTCTCTCTAAACTGGTCACTCTGCCCCCCCCTCTGCATTCCCCAACTCTGGGCCACCGTCCAAATCAGTCAGCTGTGAGTGCTCACTTGTTGACACTATGCTGACATTTTGGTACCTGAGATGAATGGCAAAATGGCGCCTCTCTCCACCAGAAAAGAAGGGGTGAGTGAAGATCTACATCAGGAACATGGTGGTGGTGGTGGTGGTTAAGGATCTACATCGGAAACAAGGGTGGCAGCAGCAGCGGGCAATGCCAGATCTACTGACCCGTGGATCCTTCCGCCCGAGGCAATTGTGGCACCATAGGTGGGCTGGTGCTGGTCTGGAATGCTGCAATAAGCGGCCATAATTTCACCGCAACTGTCAGGCAGCCCCGCAGCCTGAGTAATGTATGCCATTGGAGCGGCCATCTTCTTAAGATTGTAGTACCATAAATATTCCAAGTATCATTTCAAGACAGACGTAAAGTAAAAATAAGATTTGAAAATAGGTAAATATGCAAGTCTTACTTACTTTAGCTAAGGTTCTGTTAATATTTTCAGCTATGCAGTCATAGTTCAGTTCACACTTTGGGGCTGGGATTGCTGCTGAAATTAAAAGGGAATCTTAAGGTCTTGGCATATGTCATTTCAGTCTGGCTGATAACTCCTGCTTGGCAGGGGGTTGGACTGGATGGCCCCTGTGGTCTCTTCCAACTCTATGATTCTAAAGCTTCAGACTTCCCCATTTGGTGTGTTTTAAAAGCCAGAGATACTTTTTTTGTTCTTAAATTGGGTTGGATGTGCATGTGGTATTGTGAATGGCTCGACATATATTCATTCATAGCTAACCGTGAGGTGCAGGATTGAACACAGGGTAATCTCGTTGGGGAGGGATATGTACCAAACCACATATGCTCAGCATGTATATAAAATTGAATTGGACTCAAAATAGACTAATACCACCCATTCCTATTTTAAATGCATTTGCAAAGCCATGGATAACAGCTACCTTCCCAGAAGATGCATCTCTCCTCCTCTCACACACAGGGCAGAATGCCCTTTCTAAGCTGCTGTTGCTGTTGTGACTTTTAGGAGCTTTTTATTTTTAATGATGCTCTTATACAGGGGTCCCCAGACTTACCCGGCTTTGGGCCGGAGGGCGGGGGAGTGTGCGCACGTGCGCATGCACACACACACTTACTGGCGTGGTGGCACGCTTCCAGGTCGGAAAAAGCGCCGGAAATCGTTTGTGCGCATGCGTATGTGCCTCCCCCGTCCCAGAAGTGCACCGGAAATGACCTCTTCTGGGTCGGGAGAGGCCCATACGCATGCGCACAAATGATTTTCGGCGCTTTTTTCCGACCTGGAAGAGCGCCGCTGCGCTGCGCGCCGTAAGAGTAGGTGGCAGCAGTGGGAGGCGGGGGTCGTCGCGGGCCGGATTGAGAGGCCAATTGGGCCGCATCTGGCCCGCGGGCCATAGTCTGGGGACCCCTGCTCTTATATATTCAGGAATGTTTTATGAAAGTGAAGATTTATGTAGCTATAATAATAGATGGGAGCTCATCTGATTAATTATGAAGCTTCTTTAAAAAATCAGTGATATGCCTGGGTTCGTTCTTTCTCTTTTGTGGTTTTGTAAATTTGATTGTATGGTGTCTTGAACCTTTTAGGGATAGATGTCGAAACCGAAAAGTGTGGCTACCCTATGAGGCAACAGCACCACAACTCCATGCTATCCATGCTGTGACATCACAACATTCTGCATTCCTCTGCCCCAATCAGTGGCAGCCAACTGTATATCATGATGATTCCTCAGCATGAAGGTAAGCAATACTGCATGTTATGGCAGATGCAGTTAAATGTGTGACAGCCACATACTCACTGTAATGCATTGATACTTGTCAATGCTTTTTTTTTTTTAAAGCCACTTGTATTTAAACTGACTTGGACGATAAGTTCAATCTTAACCAAAAAGACACGTGCATGTACCGTATATTCTGGCATAGAACACGACTTTTGAACCCAGGAAAATCTTTTCAAAAGTTGGGGGTCGTCTTATACACCGGGTATAAGATCTGCGGTCGCAGCATACAGTGGAGGGAACTCAAAAACGGTAGCGGCTGCATCCCCGCCATATGTGGTGACCGTGTAAGCGGCTGCCGCTTTCTTTCCATGCAGGAAGAGGGGGCGTGCGGGGCTTTCCTCCCTCCTCCCTGCATGGAAAGAAAGCGACAGCCTCTTACTCTCTCTCTCTCCCCCCACTCGCCTCGGTGCCTGGAACAATAAAGTGTGAGTGGAGCCGGCTCTGGGCTGCGCTCCCTCCCCTTCTCCCTCTGCCCACCTCTCCTCCCCCCCCTCCCGCCTGCCCACCCTGAGCCAGAGGCCGGAGGAGCTGGTTCCATGCCCGCTGGAGCCTCCTCTCACCGCTGCCTTGTTCTCCCCCTCAGTGCGCAGCCCCGGCATGGGTGTTAGGTTTTACCCTTCCACCCCCACTGCCGTTCCTTGCCTGGGGCTGACCCTGAGGGGTGGGTGGCGGGTGGGCGGACGCGGGGGGGAGGCAAGGAGGGAGGGGCGCAAGTGACCGGGAAGGGTGGAGGATGCAAGCGACTCCCCCTACCCTACCCCGCCCACCTCCCCTTATTCCCTCCTCCTCCTCCTCCTCCTCCTCCTCCTTCTTCTTCTTCTTCAGCTAACTGCAGTTTTTATGCTTCAGCTCCTTCCCTCCCTCTGAATGAAATCTACGGTAGTTCAAAATGCTACCGTAGTTCTTAGCATGCCTGCAAGTAAGTGCATTTAAACATCTGTGCATTTAAGCACTGTTGTCTCTCTTTTGGCTTCATTTACCGGTATTTAAAAAGTGGGGAGAGGAAGAGATACAGAAATTTTTTATTTGGTGTGCGTTGGAAGTTTGGGATATACTCGTTACAGTGAGTATATCCCAAACTCTATATTTTGACTGGGAAAGTAGGGGGTCGTCTTATACGCCTAGTCACTTTATACGCTGGCATATATGGTAAGCAAAGGTGATTTCATTGCACCAAGCTATCATTTCTGTTTACAAGTTTTGCCCAATCTTTACTCAAATGTAGCACAACTCTGGAATATATCTAAGGCTCTATTGATAATAGCAAAGCTACAGTCATATAGTGTATTTGACTGCTTAATGGTTAATGGACTTTGGTTGGTAAGTAATAGAAGAAAATCAGTTCTGAATTTTATAATATATGATAGGCTACTTCTATTTTTCAGCAAACTCACCTATAAGTCTCCTATCTCTCCTTTAAAAAAGCATAATAATAATGTAGGTATTCACATCTTGCCACTTTTTCATATCCAGCTGATTAATCTAACTGAAGATAAAGAGTTACCGGTGGGCCTCTCAGAAGATATAGTTTTATAATAACACATAAAGCTCTATAATATCATTTACCTTGGCAGGAAGTGCCATCATTTGGCTTAAACTGTAATTTTCCTGTGGATGGTTGATAACCTTCCTTACAGGAGCAGTTATATCCTCCATACACATTTTCACATTTCGCATGATCTCCACAGGCAGCTGTTACTGGTTCAGCGCACTCATCTATATCTGCAAATATTGTGAGAAATTGAATTTTTAAAAAGGTTTTACATACTAACACCTTGCCGCTTTGTTGGTAGTAGCCTGATGTGCTTCAAGCAACCACATATTGAAATTTCACATCTACATCTTTTTTTTTTAAGCAGCAGCAGAAGAAAGCTAAGCTATTGATCAAATGGAACAGAAACATGTGTGGCAATTAGGCAATTATAGTGCCTTGCAGGATAAAAGTCCAGGGAATGAGAGCAGGGCTAAATTTCAAAAACTGGAGATAGCAGTGTGGCTTAAGTGAGACTGAAAAGTAGACCTACCCAGTGCCGGATTTACATATAAGCTAAACAAGCTATAGCTTAGGGCCCCACTCTCTTGGGGACCCCCCAAAAAATTAAAGGAAAAAAAACTGGATGTACATTTCCAAAATATAAGATAAAAAAATAAAAATAAAACCTACATGCAGCAACAGTGTTTTATGTTGTGTAGGTTCCTATGATGTATGTAATGGGCCCCGCCTGCTTGCCTGCTCCCTAAAATATCACTGGTTTGCTCATTTCTATATATAGGGTGCCTACATTCTGCTACATTAGAAAATTCCTTCAGTAGCACCTTAAAGACCAACTAAGTTTATATTTTGGTATGAGCTTTCGTGTGCATGCACACTTCTTCAGATACCAAAATATAAACTTAGTTGGTCTTTAAGGTGCTACTGAAGGAATTTTCTTATTTTGCTTCAACTCAGACCAACACGGCTACCTACCTGTAACTACATTCTGCTACATTATTAGTAGTTTGCACCATATATTTACACCTATTATTATTTCATGTTATAGCAAGTTTCTAGAGACTAGATTATGAATCTTTGTAAACTGTGATTCTAAAGGAACTTTTGTTATTGCCAAATGCCAATGTGTTTGCATTATTAAGTTTGTTACAAATAAAAAATCATTTTAAGTTAGAGCTTAATAGTTATTTCACTATTAATATACCTTTTCTTAATTGTATTTCAGTTCAACAATTACTTTGATAAAATACATATCTTCTTATGTGCAAATGGCTTTAGATACCTATTAGGTCAATAAATTACCATATAGCGTATATTCAACACAAAGAACAGCAATAATTTTGTTGTTGACAAAGGACAGCTGGACATATAAAAGGGCCCCATTACCTTCAGTAGCTTAGGGCCTCATCAAAACTAAATCCGTCCCTGGACCTACATGACAGGAAATCTTGGCCCCAAATCTTGATTGTGTGAGAACTAGCTGTGGTTTCCCTGTGTGGCAGAAATACTGGTGTCGGGGGGGGGGGGGTCTTTTGTGTATTTTATTTATTGCAGTAGTGTAATGTGGTATGCTGGTGCACAGGGAGCGCTGAATGAGCCCAGCCTCGCAAATCGGCTCAGGGCTGGCAGGGCGACGTGAGAAGGATGCAAAACCCTTCAAACCCAGCCTTGCCCTCACTTGAAATCCTGATCTCTAGCCAGCACCCTTTACCTATCCCAGGATAGATACAATATAAAGCTCAATGCCATTCCATTTATCATGCTGCATGGAATACCATTGTTAAAATTTCCCACAGGCAGCATCACCCTTTCCTTTTTTGACATGATAAAAGAATAGGCTCCCAGTAACCTCTGCATAGTTGGAAACTGTAAACAAGACTAGTTTGATAAGCAGGATAATGCAGAGCACACTGCTACAACATAGATTCACTTGTCAAAAAAATGCAAGTGTCAAGTACAAGGAAACAGTGGCAAAACATCCCTTTTCATAATGGTTGAATAGATCAGTCAGAGATCAGTTTATTATTACTAGGGTTTTTCTCTTCATGTCAGTGGCAAAAAAAAGGGAGCTGGATTCCTAAATACAAATAAATGGCTTTCTACCAAGGGACAAAGAAACTTCGGAACAGCCCGCAATGCCTTTTAAGCTGAGTGACAAAATAATATACTGCATATCGATCAGGTTTAGAAGTGCACTTATAAATAGAGTATTAAAAATTAATGCATAAATTAATACTAACAGCACTTTCTCCCCAAATGCGATAAACACTGTGCAAAGATAGTTATACATAATTCAGCGTAGTTCGAAATTATAAGCACAAAAGGAAGAAGTTAATCACCACCATAAATCATTCATTATAAGTTCCTTCCCCACCCCAACATATAATTTGTAATTTTAATAAACTCAGGCTGTAGTTCAAGGACTGCTTACACAAGGACTGGCCATTTGAGGCCAATGAGAAAATACATCGGATTGTCTTTGAAAACCTAAGGCAAGCTTCAAGGATGCCCATGCTGGCCATCTGCCAAAGTGCCCATCATCCAGCAGGGGGACCACTGTCAGGAACCTCCTGGATCTACTCTTTGCCTTCACCATTGGATCCTGCTTGTTCATCTGCTCCTCACTCTAGCCCATACTATACAGGGAAGAAAACGAAGGGCAGTAGATACCACTCCCTGCTTGCCCTGTCTGACAAGCAAGTCAGGCCCTGTCTGACAAGCAACCAGAGGATGGGGAGGGGTATCATGGTACTCAGAAGGGTGGTGGGAATGGGTGATTGGCTGATAGGTGTGGCAAACTTGTTGACGACTGCAATTGGTCTTACAGGAAAAAGCAAGGGGTGAGATGGCTAAAAATAGCTTTATCATGTATAATGAGATAAGAATCCAATGTCCTTATTCAGACCAAGTCTCTCCATGGTTTTGTAATAAGTTGCAAGTTGGTTTGGTAATAAGTTGCAATTCAGCAACTTCTCTTTCAAGTCTATTTCTGAAATTCTTTTGTAATAAGACAGCTACTTTAAGATCTTGTATAGAATGTCCTGGGAGATTGAAGTGTTCTTCTACTGGTTTCTCTGTCTTGTGATTCCTGATGTGAGAACGCTGTGAGAAGTCAAGTTACAGGGAACCAGGCAGAGGGCCTTTTCGGTAGTGGCACCCGCCTTGTGGAATGCCCTCCCACCAGATGTCAAAGAGAAAAACAACTACCAGACTTTTAGAGGACATCTGAAGGCAGCCCTGTTTAGGGAAGCTTTTAATGTTTAATAAATTATTGTATTTTAATACTTCTGTTGGGTATAAATAATAAATTATTGTTATTGTTATTCTGTGGTGACTTCCGTTTCAGTGTATCTGAAGAAGTGTGCATGCACATGAAAGCTCATACCAATGACAAACTTAGTTGGTCTCTAAGGTGCTACTGGAAGGAATTTTTTTTATTTTGTTTCGACTACGGCAGACCAACACGGCTACCTACCTGTAACTAATAAAAATAACGACCACTTTTTCTGTGTGGTCTCCTATCAAGCCATGAATACCATTTATGGACAACAGGGTCTCAAATTCTCAAAATCAAGAACAAAATGCTTATGGCATTGGAGTCAACAGTGTTAATAAAAAAGAGTTTCATAGAAGTATGAAGTAATCTAAAAAGATAGAAAGTTAAACAGTCACCTCCATAGACTAAAATGCAGGCATTTATCTTATATTGGGTGTACAATGAGAAGAATTAATTAACAAATATGAGAAAGTGTGAGAGATGTAACTCAAACAAGCTGCAATCAACACAGGCATAATATACTTGCCAAGAGAATGTGGATTTATTGATGTTTTCCCTAGTCCCAGAGGGGACAGCCCAGCATCATGAGAAAAAATGCCAGAAGAAAAAAAAACACCCACAATATAGTAGTTTTTTCAGAAAAGAGGAATCCATTGGGTTTATAAAAAGGTTAAAGAATACATTTTTCTAGTAGATTTTTATTCAATATATATCCTAAATATATTCTATTTCAGATATGTAAATTCCAAAGAGATATGTAACATATTGTAGAGGGGTAGACTACAGTATATTACGGTATGTTTATTTTACTTGTCTGTAATTGTAATAAGAGCACAGAGCTGTTCCTGATATAGCAGTGAATGGGGAGTCCTTTGAAACACAATAGCCATAGCTCAGTGTTAGAGCACCTGCCTTGCATGCACTACTGTAGGTTCCAGGTTCAGTCCTCAGCCTCCTAAGGTGAGGCTGGAAGAGAACCTCGTCCCAAACCCTGGAGAGCCACACCTAGTCAGTGTAGACAATCCTGATATGCATGGACCAATTGTTTGATTTGGTATAAGGCAGCTTCCCATCTTCCTATTTCAATGCACTTCTCCTGGGCTCCTGGATCCTTCAGCTGGTGAGAAGGCACAGCAGGTGAATATGAAGACGTATGACGTTAACTTGGTGAACACAGTTCTTCTGAGAAGCTTGGACTGCGAGGGCCATTTCCAAAGGCTCAGGAATGGGCCCTGCCCTGCTGCTACACCCGCTGCTATGTGTGAATTCCGGGTATGGGGCAATGTAAGAGATATTGCCCTTCAACCTTATCAGATACCCGAACCCCACTTTTTCCTTCTCTTTGCTAGAGCTCCAATTGTGAAACTATTATGCTTGAAATGTCCTGTGTTCTTTGTGGGATGACTGGGAAAGGTTTTCCTGAGGCTAACCGAATCATGTTTATGGGAGGATATCAGAATTTACAAGTTTATTTTTCAGAAGCTGAATTAACGTAGGCTGGAATATTTAAGTAGAAGTTTCATGACTGGCAACAAGAGACTCAAGCTCTACGGTTCCATACAATTTTTGGTGGTTTATATCGAATCAGAGAAAACACGCAGCAAGAAAGAGAAGCATATCTTCTGGTATCTTACCTACACAAGAAGTCCCATCATTGGTCACAAAGGTGGTATTACGATTACTAGACCGGAATCCAGGTATACACATGCAGTAGTAACTTCCTACTGTATTTGTGCAGTTGGCATTTTCTCCACAAAGTTGTGTGACATTTGTACATTCATTATCATCTGCAAAGAAACAAAATCAAATCATTCACAAGCTCTCTATTCAAATCTCTCGCCTCTTCTGCAGAATTCCAGGAAATTATATCGTGGAAAGGACTCTGTCTTCTACTAATGGAAATGCTTGAAGAAAGGATGAATCCATTTCCAAATAACAGATTCAATATTTACCCAGACTAGAATCCTTCAATAAACATTGATTTGTTTGTGGGTTTATGGCAAATACCCATTACTTGTAATTTTTTATTACAGCTGCTCTATAGCCATGAGTGAGAATGGAGAACACGCACAGTGGCCAGCTTTCTAAGAAAGAATCATAGAATTGTATAGTTGGAAGGAGCCCAGAGGGTCATCTAGTCCAACCTCCTGTAACCCAATGCAATGCAGGAATCACAACTAGATCATACATGGCCATCCAATCACTGCTTTAAAACCTCCAAGGAACAAGAGTCTGCCACCTTCTTTTAAAAATAAAATAGAATTGAGCACTTTCGCATTTGCACAGGTCTCTAGATACTAAGCTAGATAATATGAATCTACATTATGTCAATATATATCATTTCCCCCCTTTTACATATTCAGATCTTTGCATTGCAATCCTACACATGTCTACAAAGAAGTAAGCCCTGTTGTGTTCAATGGAACTTAGTCTCACTGACACGCGTATAGGACTGCAACCTTAATTTGCTTGCCATTACTCATTGTGTGTGTGTGTGTGTGTGTGTGTGTGTAAATGATTCATTGGTTTTTATAACAGGTTTTAAGAAAATAATGCAGTTCACATTTCTTTTCATGGAAGACTCAGAATTATTGAATTATCAGGAAAATTATAAATTGAAAATCTGGAACGTAATAGAGATGATGAACATGTGCAGAGAGCAGGACTATGCAAGGTACAGAAAGGAGGTATTTGCTAGTTGAGTATGGTGAAATACCCTTTCATGGATAACTGACTTGTCATGGTGAAGGGGCTTGAATAACTCCAAGAAGCTATGAGCTATGCCATGCAGGGCCACCCAAGACCGACAGGTCATAGCCGAGAGTTTAGACTAGTTGTGATCCACCTGGAGAAGGAACTGGCAAACCACTCCAGTATTTTGCCAAGAAAACTCCATGGACATAAAAAAGGAGAAGCTTTGAGAAGAAAGTGAGAGTTTCCAAGGCATGCTCTGGTTCATGGGGTCATGGAGAGTCGAACACGACTAAGACAATTAAACAGCAACATGGTGAGATAGCAAGAGGACAATGAATGAAAGTATATAGTTTCTGGTATGAACATACATATGTTTCTAGCAATTGGTGGATGAACCTTATAGGTGCATGTTTGGCTACTTAGTGTACCCATTTCCTAATGGGTTGCTCCAGATGAGTTACAGCCCCTTAGTCCCCTCGCTAAATAGTTTGTATATTTCAGCAATATGCTGATATTCTCATTGGTCTTGTTTGCCTTCATTGCAACCCTCAGATTGCAATCAAAGGACATGGTAGAGTTTTGGGGTACCAAAAGGTTTTTTTGGGGGGGGGAGAGAACACCTTTGTGGGACACGGGTGGCACTGTGGGTTAAACCACAGAGCCTAGGGCTTGCTGATCAGAAGGTCAGCGGTTTGAATCCCCACAATGGGGTGAGCTCCTGTTGCTCAGTCCCTGCTCCTGCTAACCTAGCAGTTCGAAAGCACGTCAAAGTGCAAGTAGTTAAATAGGTACTACTACAGCAGGAAGGTAAACGGCATTTCCGTGTGCTGCTCTAGTTTGCCAGAAGTGTCTTTGTCATGCTGGCCACATGACCTGGAAGCTGTACGCTGGCTCCCTCGGCCAATAACGCGAGATGAGTGCCGCAACCCCAGAGTCGGTCATGACGGGACCTAATGGTCAGGGGTCCCTTTACCTTTACACCTTTGAATATTACCTTTACCTTTACACCTTTGAATATTAGTCCAGAAACTTAAAGTGTTGCCCACGGGACAATTAATCAACAATATTAATACCAGCTTGCTTATTCAAGGCTGTTTGCATATACAGAAGCATTGAAATGCCTACAGAAATGCCAGGTTTTCCCCCATTTACTGTCATGTTACAGACAGTTTCTGTCAGCCTATTCAAGCAAGGAACTATTCCTGGCACTGTGCAGACTGAAGGGAGAAGCATTCAGTCACTCACTGAATGTGAGAGGTTTATCAAACAGTAGAAGATAGACTCTTAATCGTTCTTTATGTGAAGGACAATTGACATTTTGTTTAAGAAAACGATGGGCTTCAATTCTTAAGTGAATGAGCAAGAACAGTGCAAATGTGAGCCTTTATTTCATTTCAAGAATACATGGCTGCTTTCAACCCTCTGCTTATTATTGTATCCACCTCCTCCAAACCCTCTCCTCTGCTAAGATTCAAGTGTAAAAGTTGCAACATGCTTTCCCCCTACCTTCAACTTCATATATAAGTGCCACAGTGTAGAAAACATGTTTTTATTACAACCCTCAAGGGGTGCAAGGAAAACTCCCAAGTGGTATAAATTGTCTCATATGGTGTTCACTATTAAAAACTTTTACAGTTTTGGCTAATTAACTTTATCATGGTGTTGGCATTACTCCCTCAACTAGGTGGTTGTAAAGATTTTAATGGAGACTCATATATAGTGGTCACACTCCTGTTCGCAAATTCGTTTTAGACCTGGGCTGCCATTTCCCTCCATTTTCTAAAAGGAAACAAGCTCCTTTTATTGTTTCCTTACAAGGCTGGCTTGTGTTTAGTCACTGGGCCTGACTGACTAAATTCCTGTGGAATTAAGTTGCACTCAATGGCCATCTGCAGGAATGACGGACTTAAATGGACATGCTCTAAGAGGCGCATTCTTATTTAATACTAGGAAGCCAATGAAGTTGCGCCAGCAATATTACTCCTTATTTATTTCAGCATCAGCCTCAGGCCCTTGTATAAATAGGCTAGAAAAGGATTTATGTAATCAAGTGCCTGAAAAAAGTTAAAGCAGTCCCCCCCCAAAAAACTATGCTTTATCATGATCTCTTCCTTTTAGTTTAATTTACACTCACATTCTAAACCAAAGGATGTAGGCAGCAATAATACTTAGCATTTGCATGGTGCTCAAAGTGCTTTATATATATTGAACCTGTAAGGTGGATTAGTATTATTATGCCTGTTTTCTTTATACTATAATGCAGTATCATTTCTACTAAACTATTCTGGTGTTAATAACAAACATTGTCAAGCTGCCATTTATTTCAACTCCACCACCCGTTGAAATGGCAGCAATCTTAGGCTGAGCAAAATGTAGCCCTCTGCTGCTTTGTCCATCCTAATAAGCTATCTGCCCCCTCCTCAAAATATTAGAATCCACCCACCTTCCCCCAGTCTCCAAATATCCATTTATTTTCACAGGAAATAAGTGGGTCTATAAAAATGGTGTGTGTGGAAATTTTTAGTTTGCTATACATTTTGATATATACCTCTGCTATTTGCACTTCCTGAAATAATAAATGACCCTAAATGTAAGTATCCTAGAAATCCACATTTACAGTCATGCCTCAGTTTAAGTATGCTTCGGTTTGAGTACTTTCAGTTTAAGTACTCCACGGACCCGTCTGGAATGGATTAATCCACTTTCCATTACTTTCAATGGGAAAGTTCGCTTCAGGTTAAGTACACTTCAGTTTAAGTACTCCACGGACCATCCAGAACGGATTAATCCACTTTCCATTACTTTCAATGGGAAGGTTCACTTCAGGTTAAGTACAGACTTCCAGAACCAATTGTGTACTTAAACCGAGGTACCACTGTATCCAAATTTTGTGAGGCAGCTGCCTGCCAAAAATGCATACAAAAATGAGTAAATTGGTAAACGTGTGCACAAATAATAATAATAATTACTATTAGGGCATAAATTAGTGAAATTATCATACACAGTTGCATTACATTAGGAGAAATTGCTTGCAAAAAAATGACTGCCACATTTACAAGTCTAAAGCACTGATCGAATTGCCATAGAAACAACTAGTAGCTAGTGATGTTCAGAAGGAGCTGGTAGACCTTTTCCCTCTCATCTGGCTGGAGGGTCATCCCACAGGTAGGAAAACAGGCTAGGCTTTGCCTACTCTTATTTGGATATTACTGATCATTGTAAGCAACTCTGGGAATTATTTAAGGCTGAAGACTGGGGCATAATGCTAATCCTAACCCTAAAAATTATTCTTTAATAAAATCATTTATTCTTCTGCCAGATGTACAGAATGCAAAAGAAAAACTTTCAGAGCAAGTCAAGCCTCTACAGAGTATAACAATAATAATGAACTTTATTACAATTATAATAATTAATAAAGCTTTAATTAATAAACATTATTGTCACATATGTACATGGGATTAAACCTCTATGGAATCAAGGTATGACAATTTTCAGTGTAGTCAAGCAATTCTACTCTTGTGCTTGTCTTCTTTACAAGTGAAAAGAAGGATAGGGTGAGAGACAGAAGAGGCAGAGGCCACAAACAAGTTTCCCTGGCCTAGAAATAGCTGTGACAGCAGGGACCCCTTCTTAACTAAGGCAACACTTTAGGTACTAAGTACTGATACAACTATACTGCTTGTGTACATTGTTTCTTTTTCGAAGGAGGAGAATGGGAACCTCTCATGCACTGCCCATGTGACCTCCTGGGTATCACTCATGTGACTTCCTAGGCACTGCCACTAGGTTTAGCATCCACCAGCCATGTGTGAATGGTTGTACTAAAGTCAGGAGGAGTGGGACTGTCTCTCCCTCTACTCAGGCATGTAGCAAGGGAGGGGTGAAGGGGGCAGGCCACCCCTAGCTCCACTCTGGCGGGGGAAGCGCAGGGGCAGCAGCCCCTGGCCCACCCCCACCCCCTGGCCCGCCCCTCGCCTCCTTCGCCTGAGCAGGAAGAAGCAGAGTGCGTTACGGAGCGGGTTGCTGGGCTTGCGGCTTGCTCGCGGTTTGCCGGCACTGCCACCACCCAGCAACCTTCTCTCTAGCACACTCTGCTTCGGAGTGCACCGGCCGAGCAGAGCAGCAATGCCAACCTGGATGTGCGGATATGCGCAGTCCGTCGTGGCTCATCCTGGCGCGTGCGTCGTGACGTCAGGACGCATGCGTCAGGACACATGCGCACTGCAGAGCGACGCTCCGCCCCCAGAGGGTGCCGCCCCGGGCAGCCAAGCGGCACCGTTCGCCACTGCCTCTACTTTTCCCACCCCAAATATATTCTGGCTTTTCCTCCAATCTAGAGAAAATATGGGGTGCATGAGAGGACAGAGAGGAAGTGTTCCATTGTGAAGCAGAAGTCATTCCATGAATGGGATGTTTGAGCATATATTTTTTTTAAAACATTACTCTTATAACCATTGCTGTTATTGGCATAAGCAAATCTGACCTTTCTAAGCCAAATTTAATTTTTTTAAAGGACGAAAAAATTATATAAGGACAGTGAATATCTATCCTAAAATAGTCCTCTTCACTTCTTACAATATATTCAGAGCATATTAATCAACAACATGCTTCTTAATAAATCAAAGTCTTGAAACGCATAACACAAATCAATTCTGGGACCCAAGGGCTTAAATTTATTCTTCATTTTTTATCATAATTTACAATGCTATTGAATGCTGCATGGTTTGAGGGAAGCAGTAAACTGCAGGGTTTATAGATTGGGAATTTTGGAACCTTTGTAAACAAGTTTGTTTTTCTCATCTTGGCCAGAACAGATATTCTTGAAAGCAATCAGGCATTCATTCTGTGGTTGCATTACTACCTGGGTTAATTATGCACAACCAAATAACCACCAGCAAAGATACCTCTCAAGCATTGCAAAACAATGTTTGAGGAATGCACTGGAAGTTTGTGAAAGGTCCAGATATAACTGAAATGCTGTTGTTACTACTATTATTTTAAATAGGAAGAAAGAAAACTTTACTGGACAAGCAATGATTGGTAAATATTGACTTGCCAGTGAAAAAAAGCTATGTTCAAATCAGTTCTACATTTTTGTTCTTTCAGGAGTTCTGTGCTGCTCAGATGCTCTGCCTGAGACACATGAAACACATTCATGCAAACACATTGATTGGCTCCCTCCATTCAAAGGGATGGTAAAGCCATTACAGCCAAATGCCATTGGACTTAAGGCGTTAATGGGACTAATGGAATTCAGATACAATTTTAACAGTGTACAGCAAATTATTAACATCATATTTTTATTTGATGGCAATGGTGTATTGTTTGCATCCTCCTTGTTCCCACTAAATGTCTCAATGCCAGGAAATCATGAAATATTCCATATGGATTAATACAAATACAGTTTTCTACATGATGTCAGAAGTTATCAAGGGACGGCTTGGGCACTTGCTACCTATCATGGATAGAGCTTTTCCATCATTTGAAGAACTCCCTGTTAAATAATGTGTTTGCCATCATATGGCATACCACTGTATATCTATTTTTCATTCACTGAACCTGTATATTAAGTAGACTAAAAGCCTAAATCAAGGCAGTCAAGTTTAAGCCCATTGGATTCATCATGGTTAGATGCTCTTCAGAGAATATGACTGAGGGGCGACAGGGCACAGGTTGCCCTTAAGGGTGACATATGTATAGATTTATAAGAATTATTCTTCTAAAGGTATGTGGAAGCCTATGAAATTGATTGATTGTGGCCATGAGTGGTTAAACAAAAGCCAAAACTTCAAGGGCAAGTGTTTAAAAGGTGCAATAATCTGATGGTTTGATCCAAAGGGTTAAATGATCATAAGATGAGTTATGCATACCCTAGAGATGTTTGAAAAATTCAATATTTGTGAATTCCAATATGGCCCAAAGTTATCTGTGCACTCTGGACAAACGTGCTGATTGGAACTATATAGCATTGCTCAATGGAACTCTGCCTTCCTCTCCTCTCTCCTGCAGCCCCTTACACATATTCAACACCTGCTTCATAGATTTGGGAAACCCTCCAGAGCAGAGTTTGGGGGCATGCAGAAAGAGGATAAGGGGAAGCCATGTTATGCCAGCAGAACTCTACTCATTTAGCACTGGCTACAACCCATAGTTATACATTAGGTTTTGCAGTTCCAAATGTTGCAGACTCAAACCCTGCCACCGTCATTTATGAAATAAAATAACATTTACAGTGCAATTCTATAAGTAATTTTTCATTAAAACAATCTGTCTCAGCTGAGTGGTCAGCAATACAATCGAGGACATGGCCTTGGTTACTCTCAGCCCTACAATAGATGACTTGAGTCTTCTTTCTCACCAATGCTCCTTGCTCAGTCTCCAGACCCACCTCTTTTGCAATTCCTAGTCTCATGCTATCACGGCATTGGCCTGTTGTTGCCACTGCCATACCGGGAAGGATGGGGATACGTGGTTCATAACTGCTGTTGAGGAGGTATGGGGATGATGATGGACTGCTGGCTTCTAGTCACCCACAACACAGCCTGTATCCTCTGTTAGGCTGCCGCTGAGACGGCCCAATCTTTCATTTGTCACCCCCTATAGCCAAGTTAAGGGACCCAGGTGGCGCTGTGGGCTAAACCACTGAGCCTAGGGCTTGCTGATCAGAAGGTCGGCGGTTCGAATCCCTGTGATGGGGTGAGCTCCCGTTGCTTGGTCCCAGCTCCTGCCAACCTAGCAGTTCGAAAGCACATCAAAATGCAAGTAGATAAATAGGAACCGCTATAGCGGGAAGGTAAACGGCGTTTCCATGGGCTGCTCTGGTTTGCCAGAAGCGGCTTTGTCATGCTGGCCACATGACCTGGAAGCTATACGCCGGCTCCCTCGGCCAATAATGTGAGATGAGCGCGCAACCCCAGAGTCGGTCACGACTGGACCTAATGGTCAGGGGTCCCTTTACCCTTTACCTTATAGCCAACTTATCAGCTAGCTGGTAATAAACATTACACTCATTTCACTGAATGCCCATATTCACTTAAATGGAGCTTCTACTGGAGTAGTTCTTGATAGACTCCGTCCAAAGTTTCTATAGTCAGTTTTCCTCCACGATCACAAGAGAGACGGTTAAGGCAAAAGGATGAAATTCAGCCTGATTCCTTCCAGAATAAACCTGGACACCAGGTCCCCTGTGGCCAAAACCTGTCGGGGGCGAATTTGACAGCTTCAGGCTGGAGGCCACTGAGGGGCCGTCACAGCATGAAACTGGACAGCCCTGCCTCGGAAGTAAGCAGAGCCAAGGCAGCTGGGGAATACATTGATTCATTGCATCCTGCTGTTCTCCTCTGACAGCGGCTCTCTGCTGGCATAGCCTCTGGGGGAAACTGGAGCTGCCTTTACGTAGTGTAACCCCCAAAGGGAAGCAGTGGTTGAAGTGGCTCACTTAACCCCTCCAAAGCAAGGAAATGAAGGCTTCCTGTAAAACAAATCCCAGCGACATTCACCCTGCTGTGCTCAGCTTGTGTAGAGGTCTCAGCACAGTGGGCAGTCTGACATATATTACCCCTTGTGCTGCTGTGCCGGGTCTCCAGTTATACAGAAGACAAAACAAGTTCACGGCCGCAATGCCTGGATTAATCCTCACCTTGACTTTCTTTCAGGTGGTGCCTTGGATAAAAGTTTTAAATCTATATGGATAAGAATGAGGCTAGCTCTTTAAAAAAAAGTAGAAGACCAGAATAATCATTTGTATCAGGACATGAATATTCACATAGACATAGACATATTTGTTCAAATCTTCAAGCATGTGAACATTGTAATAAAAATTCGCTTGGGAATAAATTCTTTATTGCCCACAGAATCCTTTTATATTTGAAAAGGATCCTTTAACACAGGCATGTCAAACCTGCGGCCCTCCAGATGTTTTGGCCTACAACTCCCATGATCCCTAGCTAGCAGTACCAGTGGTTGGGGAAGATGGGAATTGTAGTCCAAAACATCTGGAGGGCCGCAGGTTTGACATGCCTGCTTTAACACATCAAATACCTGGAGAGGAAAAAGCAGACTGTTATGAGCTTAACCACACACAAAATCACTGTGGTTAGTCTGAACTATGCTTTACTCGAGCAATCCAATTTCAAACCATGGTTTAGGAACTTGTTTTAACAAACCAAAATTAAAAACAACCACAGTTTCATCTTTGGACATAATAAAAAATGAAAGCAGATGATTCCAGTCTTCTCGTTGCTGCACTGGAGAAGGAACAGCATGGACACACTTGCATACTCATCCCTAGATAACTTCAGCAGGATTATGACATCATCAGGTAATGACTTACAAGTGTGAATGAGTTGGTCAAGATCTCAAACATCAATGATAACAGTTTCACATAGCAGGCCCAACTCTTTTCCTGTGGAGTCAGTTCACAAATTCATCTTCCTGTGATCAACTGTTGCCGAATCAAGGATCAAGCTCCAAAGTTTGTCTAAGTCTCACAGGAGTGCCTTTGCTAACAACTCCTCCTTCATTTCACTCTTATGTCTAAGAGTAATTTGAAGTATGTGTCGATTACAGAATCCATTCCATGGATTCAGTGTAAAGCAGAAGCATTTTCTGTACGCTACAAGAAGCGACTGCTCTCCCCCAGAAAAAAGCATGTCGAGCAAGACCTCACAATGGGATGTCACATTTGAGATGTTCTCTACCAAATGTTCCCAACTAAGGAAGCCACAATAATCATGAAATCAACATTGTTCTCAGCCCTAACCAGTCACAGAAACAAAGAAACAAATCATTGGATGAATACAAACGTTAATGTGGCTGACATTTAAAATTGCTGATAAGCTTATCCAGTGGTATTTAATACAATGAATATATAATTAGAAAATATAATAACTTAAGGGGGGCATTTCTTTATACTCTTTATCTTTCATTCATTTTTCTTAAGTAATATTTTTGAGGGGTGGGGGAGAACTTAAGGGGGCCGGCCCCAGCCCTGTATCCTCTTTTCCACAGAGACCAACTGGATGCTTCTGTGAAGCCAACAACCGGCACATTAAGGCAACAGCTCTCCCCCACTGTGGCTGCCTTGTTGCAACTGGTATACAGTGGTACCTCTGGTTAAGAACTTAATCCATTCCGGAGGTCCGTTCTTAACCTGAAACTGTTCTTAACCTGAGGTACCACTTTAGCTAATGGGGCCTCCTGCTGCTGGCGCACCGCTGCCACACGATTTCTGTTCTCATCCTGAAGCAAAGTTCTTAACCTGACCTGAGGTACTATTTCTGGGTTAGCGGAGTCTGTAAGCTGAAGCGTCTGTAACCTGAAGCGTCTGTAACCCGAGGTACCACTGTACTGCTTTTGAGCCTGGAGGTTCTATTGAGCCATCTTGATTGATGGCCACTGAAGGAACCTGCTCTCAGGGTCGAGGCGTTGAACATGGATGTCTGCAAAAGGGAGCCTGCTTGTGTTTCGCAAAAATGGGTTTAGACATGCAGATGAGACCCTTCTATTATTGGGGAGGTTTATATGGAGGGCTTATGTGCATTCAGCTTATTATAAGTAAGGAAGCCTCTCTCTTTGCAGATAGAGGTATTTGCTCAGCATGAGCACATCACATGTGACACCGTATGTGAAATTGGAGGTGGGGCCAGCAGGAAAGGTCTTGCATCCCCTCCACACACTGAACCCTGTGGCTGTAGGAGAATCACAGGCACATTGCCAATCCCTGCCCTCTTGCAGCACGTAAACCAGGGGTCAGCAAATTTTTTCAGTGGGAGGCAGTCCACTGTCCCTCAGACCTTGTGGGGGGCTGGACTATATTGTTTTTTTGGGGGGAAGAACAAATTCCTATGCCTCACAAATAACCCAGAGATGTATTTTAAATAAAAGGACACATTCTACTCATGTGAAAACACACTGATTCCCGGACCGTCCGCAGGCTAGATGTAGACGGAGATTGGGCAAGATCCGGGCCCCGGGCCTTAGTTTGTCTACCCATGATGTAAACCATACACATTTTAGAGGCCTCCACAAGTCGAAGGGTAAAAGTCTGAAGTGAGGAGCCCCTTCTACTCCTTCAGGCTCCCAACATGATATTAGAACCTGGTACTATCACACTAACTACACGTGAAATTTTCACACATCTAGAGATACAGCAAATTCTCTTAATCATTTGCCTGCCTGTGCATAAGAGGGATGGTTACGTTTCTTGATTAATTCTCTAGAAAACTGTTTCAGGGAGACCTTTCTATATGATCCCCATAGAAATCCCATTTACACTGCTACATATTGCATACAGCTGTTCCTGCTCTGCAGCTACCAATAAAAAGAACTCGGAGAGCCCCACAGAACGCAGCAAAGAAAGGCACATAAAAGGCTATGAAGAAAGCACAATTTAATTGTTTCATAGGACATATTTTCCCAAGATTTAATAGGAAAAATACAGATATTTGTCTGAACCAAAATTCTGTCAGTAAATATAGGAAATGTATTTGTTGCACTTTGCTAACAAGCCCTCCATTTTTTTGTGCAGTTATGCAAAACATCAGAAAAAGAATAAAATGCCTCTTGATATAGGCCAGTAATGCATGGATGCCCTTAATGCATGGATTCCTTCTGCATCTGTGAAGAAACTCTTGCACTACTTCTAACACCCCTTCAGCCAGCTGGTCTTTGGTTGGCTATTGGCTCACTTGCTAAGACTCATTCAGAACAGATCATTTCTTAGACACTGCAGTGAAAATTCTTGCAGATGGATCAATTTGTCTTTGGGCTTAAAATCTCAGAACGTCATCACTAAAGCAAATGTATAACCATTTTGATTAGTATCCTATTGGTCAGATTTAAACAGGCGACATATATTTTAGATTAACACATTTTAAAGGTGTTATTTGACACATATTTTTAAATACAGTGTCACCTACATTTCCCTTCCCTTTATCACCTCATTATTTGATACATAGCAGCAGCAAAAGATTTCTAGTTCTTATGTGAAATGTAGAGTGGGTTCTCATGAATTAATCTCTTGACCCAGAAGAGCAGATCAAAAAGCTCCATGCTCCGCTGCGATATGGGAAAACTTACTTTCTACCTTCAGGAAAGCAGGACAATCCGAAGGCCAAAAATATATTTAGTTGTAGGCCTTATTCATAACCCACAAGATAATCATTCTTCTTCTGTACATTTCTCCTACACGCCGTTCGAAGCCTACTGCGACTGGAGCCTTCGTCATTGTGCACTTTCACATTTAAATCTCTTCCTCTGCGAAAGGGTACTGCCAGCATTCCAGGTTTCTCATCTGTATTTCAGACACTACTTAGATCAAAGCAAGGAAAAGGTCAACGCATGAACCTTAGAATTAAGTTGTTTACGCTCCCACATGCGACACACAGAAGCTACAGAGCAAGGACACCCAAGGCAGCATAAACAAATCGGATACCTTTTCCTTCCTTGTTCCCTGAAAACTACTGTTCTTGGTTCCTAATCAGAGTGTTACAGTATATTTTCCAGCCAGAAAGATTCTTTCAAATTCTTTTGTCCATCAATCACAACAAAGAAGTGCTTAGCTGCAAGATAATTGCAAGTTGCCAGACCCACCAAGGGCATCCTCAAGTTCCCAGCTTCTTTGCCTAGACAGTGGCTGGCAATGACATCCATTTTATTAGCTGGTGTGTTGTTGTCCTCATCAGATAAAATTATATTGTGCCCCCCCCCTGCTTTTACAGCTCTGGGCTTTTCCGTTCCTGGACCAGAACTATCAACAACGTAATTGGGAATGGATGCAGGAACAGTTTATGTGGTTTGCAGGCAATGACAACCAGTGTAATAATCATACTTTTATTTGAGAAAAATGGCACATGGTTTATGTTGCAGTTTCTTCCTGTCAAGACATAATTGTAGAGTCATTTTGTTTGTCTGTGTGGGGGTGGGGTGGAGGAAGTAGATAAAGAGAGGGAGAGAGAAGGAGGGAGAGAGGAGTTCCTTCAGAGAAAACATTTAATTGAGAAATGCAAGCCACTTTTTAAAAACCCAATTCTAAAAACCAATGCAGTTATATATATATATATATATATATATATATATATATATATATATATATATATATATATATATATATATATATAATGCAATTGCAGAGATAGGCAACAACTACCTTCTACATTCATTGTTCTTCACAATGAATTATTCACCTTTCACAAGTATGTATCTTATTTCCACATGCCTGGCTAGATCGTATAAAAACTGAAAGCTAATAAAGAAAACCATTTCTGCGGTATGAAACAACTAGTATAATAATAATAGTATGAAAGCCCATTTAATTTTCCATTGAAATTCTGTTCTGACATGGTGGATACCTCCTGAATTCCAAAACAGTCAATTTATTACTGTTCTATCGGTATCTTACTACAATATCACCTTGGATATAAGTTGATAAGCTCAGCACTTTTTTGTTTAATCTGATGCTTGCAAAAACTGGCTGGGGATGAATTGTCATACAAGCTTCCATGTCAGTGTCATGGAGGAATAACAATTTAGAAATGGGTTACGATTCTTTCGGTGGAGTGTGGAATGGACCGACAAGAACTCAGGTGATGTCAAAGCATCCATGTCACTCACCCTGAACTAATATTAATAGTGATTTGTTTGCTTTGTGCAACGGATAAGGAATCTCTGAAAGCCAGGCCAACAGCACCTATGCAGAGGTCACAATTAGTTCTAAAGATCCATAGCAGAGAATTCCTTCCTCTTTTGCACAAATAGGCTAATTTTCTGCACGTGCAATGATTGTAAGCAGCCACCTTATACTAAATTGGTTGGCATTTGTCTGTCTCGGGAGACAATGGAAGAGTGCGCCTTCAGGGGTTAAGTCAAACTGTAGGAGAGTTATACTGCCTGCTGTGGCTATAGACACTAATATGGGAGATGTGTATTTTGTTGCAGCTGGGGCAGAAGAAGGCACCCGTTGTATAGGTGCAGGTTTACCATGGCATTTCCCCTCTAAATTATTTAGTCCAAATTACAGTGACTTTGCAAGGTATCAGTCAAAGGCCTTTCCTCCATCTGGTACAATGGATTCCAAGGGAACTAGCCAAGGCTCCAGCAATGTGCTGTACTGCTGAGCTACACCATTTTCCAATGGGCTGATCTCTCTTTGTGTACATAGTATGGTAGTCTTCTTGCTCATAGGAAAAAAAGAGGAATCTGTCCAAATGTGGATGCAAAAAATAAAAAAAATTCCTTAGAGACCAACTAAGTTTGACATTGGTATGAGCTTCCGTGTGCTTGTCTGGAACCCTGAACAGGACCACTTTTCCACTCTGAAACATATTCTTGACGGTGCCACTTTTTTCATAAAGCAACTTTTGATCTTGAAATATGATTTCTAGTTTCAAAAGGAGAATATAAATTTCTAAGCTAGCTGTACTCCACACTATACCACCCGAAGGCATTTTTCAAACTTGGCTGCACTAGGTTCTTATGCTTTAAACAATTATCTAACACAGTGTTATTGGAAACAAAATAAAAAAATCCTTCCAGTAGCACCTTAGAGACCAACTAAGTTTGCCATTGGTTTGAGCTTTCATGTGCATGCACACTTCTTCAGATACACTGAAACAGAAGTCACCAGACCCTTATATATAGTGAGAGGGTGGGGAGGGGTATTACTCAGAATGGTGGTGGGAATGGGTGATTGGCTGAAAGGAGTGGTAAACCTGTTGATGACTGTTAACGACTGCAATTGGTCTTACAGGAAAAAGCAAGGGGTGAGATGGCTAAAAATAGCTTTATCATGTACTGTATAATGAGATAAGAATCCAATGTCCTTATTCAGACCAGGTCGGTCCATAGCTGCCAAGTTTTCCCTTTTCTCGCGAGGAAGCCTATTCAGCATAAGGGAAAATCCCTTTAAAAAGGGATAACTTGGCAGCTATGGGTCTGTCCATGGTTTTAAGCTTGGTAATGAGTTGCAATTCAGCAACTTCTCTTTCCAGTCTGCTTCGGAATTTTTTTCTCTAATAAGACAGCTACTTTGAGATCTTGTATAGAATGTCCTGGGAGATTGAAGTGTTCTCCTACTGGTTTCTCTGTCTTGTGATTCCTGATGTCAGATTTATGTCCATTTATCCTTTGGTGTAGTGGTTTGGCCTGTTGTCCAATATAGAGATCTGAAGGGCACCATTGGCATTTGATGGCATACACAATGTTAGAAGATGAGCAATTAAATAGTCCTGAGATGGTATGTTTGATGTTGTTGGGGCCAGTAATGGTGTTGTCCGGGTGTATGTGGCAGCAAAGTATGACAAACTTAGTTGGTCTCTAAGGTGCTACTTTTTGTATCGAATACGTCAGACCAACACGGCTACCTACCTGTAACTAGTACTGTGGTGTGGATGAACTGATCATGGGCCCAAATGGGTGTGATCTCCACACTATTGTATTGGTTATTAGGGATAGATACATGCTACTGGCAGGAAGAGACTAATATATTGGAATGATTCATGGAGTGAAAAGCTTTTTGTTTTCTCTCAGGTAATTCTGGTTAAAGTCAAGAGCATATATGGTTAAACCCTCCTGTACCACTATAGCCTGTGGTGTGGATGAGGAATAAAATGTTTGAAAGCTACCACATTGGGGGGGGGGGGAAGCAACTCAATCCATTCCTGCCTGTGTTTTTACCCTGACATGCTAGTTTTTCAGATGCAGGATGTGAGCAACGCAGTATTTTTATCTGTATTCTGAAATCCAGATGAACTGAACTGACAGCATGATTACATTCCCATGAGCACATTTGCATTAGTTTTCTATGCTCCCAATTCAAAGTTTGAGGGCTTGATGGACAAAGTAACATGACGTCTCTCTATGAGTGGGGATTATGTGGTATGCTGGGACATAGTGTAACTCACTAAAACAATGCAAAGGATCATGACGTGTTAAGTCATATTTCCCCAAGGAATATGGTCTCAAACAATGCGAAAAACAGAAGTCTGTCACTAAGAAAAGATAAATCTGAACACCACAAACATAGTGAACACAGAAGTCTACGTAGGAGACGTTTACAGTTACTAATTGTACAATTACTGTGAGATCTCTTGCTGATAATATAAACAGATGATCTTAATTAATTGAACAGCTTAATTCCAGTGGGTGGAAGTGACAACATCAACACTTTTGATTATCTGCTTCCCATAGGAAACATTGTCTTCTTTTTCTTTTTAAAAATGTAAGGCATCTATCACTAGAAGAAACAGGGTCCTCCTGTGTGAGCTCATGTTTTGTTCCGGGACCTAAAACAGAATTTATGTAACGTGATCAAATTGCCCTTTCACGTCAACCATATTTTTCAACATCACTGTTTTCACAGGCACTTCTATTCAAAGTAAAAACCTGTTGCTGCTGCCTCTCTTATGATGCATGTAATCCAGAAACTAAAGCTAGAAACTAAAGAAAGGAGAGCATTCAGGATCAGGGAGGGTTAAGATAGTGTATTTTCAACATGTTTCCTTAAAAAAAAATAGGGGAGAAAAAAATTGGTTGAAATGCCAAAGTTGGTACTGAGCAAGCCAATGTTTGGATTCCAATTCTGCATGTTATTTCCTGTAGTTAATCCCCTCCAAACACACACAGATTTACACCCCCCCCCCGAAAGTTTGAGGCCTGCTAGAAACATGTTCATAAGCCCCTGGGACATTGCAAGAGTTGCTACCCTTGTTTATCAGAAAAGATTCCTGTGCATCTAAAAGTTACATAATAATAAAAATAAAAAATCCTTCCAGTAGCACCTTAGAGACCAACTTTGGTATCTGAAGAAGTGTGCATGCACACGAAAGCTCATACCTATGACAAACTTAGTTGGTCTCTAAGATGCTACTGGAAGGATTTTTTTTATTTTGTTTCTACTATGGCTGACCAACACGGCTACCTACCTGTAACTAAAAGTTACATAGTTACATAGTTGCATAAAATGTGACAAGTTCTACTTGGCCATCTCTGAATATCAATGCTGCATTCAAGAGGGGGGGGGCAATTTCACAAAATGTAGACCTGTTTCAGGAGAAGGGGAAGGAGTTATTAGACAATGACAAATATAGCGGTATGAATGGTTGTCAGAAGTGGAAACAAATAAATTATGATTATGTGCTAAGCTTGCCTTTGCTTCCCATTCTCATGGGGTTTTATGACCAACGTACAAAGATTGACCTTTTTTTTTTACACAACTGCAATTTTCTACTTCAAGTTCCTCCAAATATTGTATCAGTAAACCACTCCCTAATTCACATAATGTGGATTCAGAATATGCTGAAGTGGGTCATTGAATGTGTCAAACAGTTGTTCTCAATTCAACACAAAGTTGATCATACCATTGTATTAAGTAAACTTGAGATTGCTCTTCATCTCTCTCGATCTCTCTCTTCTTGAAGCTTTCCCTCCACCAAGGCTTAGAGCAACAAAAGAACTCCAGGAAAAAATGGCACCAAGCAAACTACAACATATCAGAGATTCCACCCACGACTGACAGCCTGGATCTTAAAAGTCCTTTCCAACAACAGATCTCCCAACACTTCCTCAAGTTGATTTTACTTTTCTTCAGGTCAATCTTCAATCAAGACAGTTCCATAACAGAGAAGAAGCCAACCAATAAATTTCAAGATCCCTCCACACTGAAACACAGTCAGGAATAAATACATGCATTGATGACCTGGAAATAGACCAGCTTTCTCCTACCTGGTGCCCTCCAGGTGTTTTGGACTTCCAATTCCCACTAGCCCCAGCTAGTGGAATTTGTAGTCAAAAACATCTGGAGGGCACCAGGTTGGAGAAGGCTGAAACAGACTAATTTGTCCATTCAGAACCCAATGTACAGAAGTGCAAACACTTAAAATATTTCCTGCCTCTTCTCAGCTCCCTGCTTCCTGCAACATTTTCTCATGCTAAGCAGTAATTTCTTTATTCTCACGTAACACACATTACAGTTAGCCTGGAGTGCTGCTGAAAAATGGCTCCCCTGTGACAGATGACCAGCCTCCTCAGACTAAACTTATAGAACTGCATCCCATGTGGTATCTCAGCTATTTCAAGGCCCCTGATAACAGCAGCCACTAGAGGCTCAAAACATGACTGCAGGAATCCAAATGATAAGTAGTTGTATACATGGTGATCAGCATGTGAGGCCATTTTCAATGCTTGTTGTGTGTGCCGCAACATTTTCAGAAAAAGTTGGCTTTTGAGCTCTTGACTCTATTTTCTTCTATTCCTTTGTCAGAGAAACAGGTCGCACAAGGCCTTTCATGCCTAATATGCAGAAGGATGAGTTTGCAAGGAAAATACGTTTTGCTTCATAAAGCTCTTTCAGTGCATCCACTTCCAGTGAATAGATTGCCCTTTGCCCGCTGCCCTGACTTTCAGTTTTTTAGAACACACGGCAATGCTATTGAATCTGAAGGAAACGCAAATAGCAGTCATCTGTGGCAGAGACTCAAATCTCTCCTGTGTTGTTGTCATTTGGGGCCCTTCCAGACTGTCATGATTTTCTGGTGGGACTGAATCACATACCAGCAAATCCAGGCTACACAATTATAGTTGACTGGGAAATATCTGGCAAAAAAAAATTCCACTTCCCCCAAAGATTGGACTATATAAGGGAAGTGTCAATAAAATGCACCAGAAAGTGTGGAATAATGCTTGCTTTGAGGCAATGTCAGCAAAATATTTGCAAACAAATCAAAATGAATGTCTAGAAGCATGCTTAGTGAAATCAAATCAAATCCTGTGGTCTTCTTAAAATGACTGTAAGTAATCTAAGGCGCCATCTGCACTAGACATTTAAAGCCATATCATGCCACTGTAAACAGTCATGGCTCCCCCCACCAAAAAAAGAATAGGGGAACCATAGTTTGTTGGGTGTGCTGGGAGTTGTTATAAGATCCTTATTGCCCCCAGAGAGCTACAATTCCCAGAGCTCCCTAGGAAGAGGGATTGATTGTTAAACCACTGGGAATTGCAGCTCTGTGAGAGTGGAAATTTACTTCTTAAAAAGACAGCTAAAAATTCAGAAAATATCTCTGAGGAGCCAAAGGCCTCCAAGGGAGCTGCTGTGAATACAGCCCTATCCTGAAGATGAGTATAGACGAGAAATTCAGGATGACTATCACAGCCCTAGACAGAGGCAACAAGTTGCCCCCAAGACTGAGGGGGCCCAGCACATGTTGTGCATTTGTGTCTCGTTGTCTGAAGGAGGTCAAGTGCTCTGGAGGAGCTGGCCACCAAAGCTGCGCCACAACTCAGCTCTTGGCCTCCTTCACTCCCTCAACGTTGAGGGGACCAGTCCCCTTCCAACCAATATGCCAAAGACACCTTGACCTCCTAGAGTTGGCACACATGGCCCTAGACACCTACTTTACACAGCAGTTGTGCAATGAATGATTCACTTGAGGATGCTGAGAAGGCCCATAATGACACACACATATAAAGGAGTACTTTCCTTAATGTACATTGATCACTCCTTTAAATTTAAGATCACAGTATCATTTTAAAGAGAGGGATATGTCCAACTTTTTCAAATGTGTGCCTATGATTGGACTAGGAATCAGAGGGTAGTTTCTTAAGGCTAGAATAAAAGCAAGTGGTCTTGGGTAATAAATCCCGCTCAAAGTGCACAGTTTATCGTAATTTTGCAATTTAGCTGAATGGAACGATGAATTTAATAAAGTTTCTTTGTTAGCTACTATGGATAATATATATCATTTTCTCTTAATAATCAAATTGTGTTAAGGTAGAGACTATGTACCATATATGGAATGTAACTGAACAACAAGGAGACTATTTTAAAAATAAGTACTTTTTTTAAAAAAATATTAACACCACCAAAACAGCATAGATGAATAATAGCGGAACGATGATATTTAGAACAATGTTTTGGATTCCCTTTACTGCTTGCATTTTAACAGCAAGTTTCATGTTCATTTTAACCACCAAAGAAATGAACCTCAGCAACAAAGGCCGACACAGAAACTGTTTAAGTGCTGTGCTGCTCAAAATAAGAAAAAGCTCCATGGGTATTACAACCAATAAAACCAGCCATAATGCTTTTCTTCTCCCTTCACTGATGTTAAACACTGCAATAATATAATGTCCTTACGATTTCCTAAATCTCCTCAATAAGGAGGATATTACCTACTTATTTAATTATTGAATCTCCTGTGACAGAGGAAGCTTTACTCGTAGCAGATCTAAGTCTACTGAATTATTTTCCCTTTCTCATTAAAGTGCTTTTGCTTAATAATAGCTGTAAGACCCACTTGACAATAGAAAAGCAATGGCAAATACTGGCAGAAAGTTGGGATTGATAAGGGGCAGGTGTTATTTGGTATTTATTTAGCAGAACTACACAATTTGTGGGGACCCAGGTGGCGCTGTGGTTAAACCACTGAGCCTAGGGCTTGCTGATCAGAAGGTCGGCGGTTCGTATCCCTGTGACGGGGTGAGCTCCCATTGTTTGGTCCCAGCTCCTGCCCACCTAGCAGTTCGAAAGCATGTCAAAATGCAAGTAGATAAACAGGAACCGCTACAGCGGGAAGGTCCTGTTAGCTAGGGATCATGGGAGTTGTAGGCCAAAACATCTGGAGGGCCGCAGTTTGGGGATGCCTGGCCTAGGGCTTGCCGACCAGAATGTTGGTGGTTCGAATCCCCACAACAGGGTGAGCTCCCATTGTTTGGTCCCAGCTCCTGCCCACCTAGCAGTTCAAAAGCACATCAAGTGCAAGTAGATAAATAGGAACCGCTACAGCGGGAAGGTAAACGGCGTTTCCATGTGCTGCTCTGGTTTGCCAGAAGCGGCTTTGTCATGCTGGCCACATGACCTGGAAGCTGTATGCCGGATCCCTCAGCCAATAATGCGAGATGAGCGCGCAACCCCAGAGTCGGTCACGACTGGACCTAATGGTCAGGGGTCCCTTTACCTTTACCTTTTTACACAATTTGTGGTCTAGTATGAGTTCCAGATTTTTTGCAACCCTTGGATTACAAGACACTGTTACTGGACCCCTCCCCTGAGTAGAGCCCTCTCCTTTCTACTGGAAACTGCACTTTCACCTGGTCACTTTCTGAGTCAAGTCCACACCATTGCCAAGAAGTAGAACGTAAGGCAAGTGGGTGGCTCCTGCTGCTTCTCATTTGAGGTTTTCCCCTACAATCAAGGAGTATATGCCTCACATCATGCCAATAAGCATGGGTCACTTTTGCCTGGCAGCGCTGGGGCCCATATTTGGGGACACCAAAATATCGGGTAAGGTTATGTGTGGGCGCACTGGTGGAGCCAATCCACGAGCAGCACACCTCCCTCCATGCTGCTCCACCCCTCATGGAAAGCAGTAGGAAAACCACTGCCAGGAAGCTAGTATTGTGGTTCCACTCAACCAGATCAGCTGCTTGTAGTTGGGCTCACCTAAAGGTGGGAAGATGTAGAGAAAGAAACAATGGAGAAGCAGAGCCAGAAGGCTCTTGGGGGAGGTCATTAGTGGTCCATTAATGGAATGTGAGCTTTGGCAGATACACCAAGCCCAAGATAGTCCTCCAGGCATGTAAAATATCTCAGTAGAGTCTCTGGTTTGTGGAGGGCAGGGCTGCTAAACCTGTGGGGTAAGGGAGCTGTCATGCACTTCTTGGAGCAGTCTACATGACTGTCAAGCTTTGTTTGACTGTTTATAGGTTTGTTTACATTTCTGCCACTTTATTCCCAAAGGCAGGTCAGAATACATGCCCAAAAGAGGACATAATCTCTTCTGCTCGCACACTTAGAATGGCAATATGAATCTGCCAGGGCAATGTAAGCACAAGACATGCTTGCATGAGCCAACTACCTGTTTATACAATAGGAGGTACTCAGTGTTCAGCTAATGAGACTTTCCTTTATGCTACACAGCTGTATAAATAGTTTCAGTTTACATGTTCCACCCCCCTTCATATCTATTTCCTAGACTGGGCACACTGAGACCCCCAATCAGGATATGGCTTTTGTATCCCTTTTGTATTTTAATGTTTTGTTGGAAGCCGCCCAGAGTGGCTGGGGGAACCCGGCCAGATGAGCGGGGTATAAATAATAAATTATTATTATTATTATTATTATTATTATTATTATTATTAGTAGTAGTAGTAGTAGTAGTATTGTACTCCTATGCTAAACTTCTATCATGCTATGAAGACTGAACTCTTGGTACAAATATTGCACAATTATTTGGCTCTGCTTTGAAAAAGCTGGGGTGGAGTTCACTGTGGGAGGCCAGTTCTTACTTACCATAATAAGAAATCATGTCAATTAAAACTATTTCACAATTACTGCCCAAAATCTTTCAAAACTCAATTTGATGTCCACTTTAGAAAGAAATAGAACTGAGCTTCCTTTTCACTTAACAGATACTGCCTGTGTTCATGCCTCCGACTACTCTAGATGGAATGTCATATTAACTTTGAAAAGTGTTCCTGTGAATAGACTTTCAATACACATTTGAAGCTATTTGTTTTCCTACTTTCACTGTGGTTGTTATGGAAATACGATTCTTTCTGCATGCACTGTGGACTGCTTCCGCAATAAGACTGCAGAACCGATATCACATATTTGACTAAACTTTATGTTAAACATTTATACCACATTGCTCTTGCCTCTGCAATAAGGATAAATATCTAAATTTCAATCATTAAAATATTAGGTTCGTGGTGTACATGGAACAAAAAACCACAACCCCTTGATTTTATACTGAGTATGACTCTAGCAAACATATAATGAACATCTGCACTGTAGGAAGGAATCACACTGAAATTCTCCTCATCTGAATTTCTCCCCAGTTGTTAGGATTCTGAATGATCTGAAATTATTTTTTTTGAAGTTGTTTCCCATGCATTAGCAGGTTTTGTTCAGGTCTTTTGGGCATGCAAGCTTTGCGGCAGTTTTGGGTTATGTCTTTTTCTCTCTTGCTTATGGTTGATGTGCAGAAGCACATCTGGGCCTTGGTTAACACACTGCAGAAAGAGGAATGCTGATGTAATCATTCCATCACATTGAATATTTCTTTTGTGCACTGGTTTGCAATCAGGGTGCATTGGTAGTTGTGCACACTGGTATAATAAGTAACAGGGAAAGGACGCGAACTGAAAACTATGAGAGGCTGTTCATGTTGCAAGCACTGAAATTTATTTTAAGAAATTGTCCAAGATATACCAGAAAGAGGAAAAGCTGAATGTCGGGCATCTAATATTTGTGGAAACTGGGTTATAAGAAGTTTTTGGTTTTGTTTTCTTATGTATTTTGTGTTCACATTTTGTATATTCTTGTTGTGAACCGCCTTGTGATCTTCAGATGAAGGGAAGGATACAAATTTAGTAAATAATAATAAATGAAATTAATCTAGAATGAATCTATGGAAAAATAATAGAATGAAAGGAGGGAAGGGTATACATATCTGCTCATACCTAGACTGTAGCTTTCTGTATCCCAAGTTCAGTACTAAATAAAAATGTCCCCGGAAAGTACATTTGGCATGATAAATATAAAGCTAAATATGCATAGCCAGTGTTGATCACTCAGTTATTCCCATCAGAATAATGGAGAGATGGATACAAATTTCAATTCAAAACCTCTTGCGTAAGATGTGTGAGGATTGTCCTGCTAGAATAATGAGATCCTTAGTTGTCTATAGTGACATTATATATATGCATTGCCCCTCTAGCTTTTCTTCATGTAGATACCTAAATGATCACTTCAGCATATCATCCTACAAACACCAAAGACTGCATCTGAATGCACATTGAGAGCAAGGAAACAACATCACTATTAGTTAAGTTTTATTTGTTAAGAATATTTGCATCCTATCTTTCCAGTGGAATATTGCTCAAGGCTGAAAAATAAAAATCATCAGTGTGACAAAATAATAAAAAAAATACTGTACACAATAATCCATTAAAAAAGAAAGACACACCAGGAATATCACTCACCAAATTCATAAACAGCACTAAAAATCCAAACAAATCTACAGTCATACCTCGGTTTAATTACGCCTTGGTTTGAGTATTTTCAGTTTAAGTACTCCGCGGACCCATCTGGAATGGATTAATCCACTTTCCATTACTTTCAATGGGAAAGTTCACTTCAGGTTAAGTACGCTTCAGGGTAAGTACAGACTTCCGGAACCAATTACACTCATACCTCGTGTTAAGTACGCTTCAGGTTGTGTACTCCGCGGACCCATCTGGAACACATTAATCCACTTTCCATTACTTTCAATGGGAAAGTTCACTTCAGGTTAAGTACGCTTCAGTTCAGGGCAGTCTTGAGCAGGTTGCATGCCCTGGTGCTGAGGGGCAGAGATCGCTCCGCCGCCCCAGCCCTCAAAGGGCGCAGCATGGTTTCCACACGGCAAAGCCGTGTACCGGCCCAGCGCCCTGGCGCACCGCACCACCGGGGGTCTACCTAGAGCCGGCCCTGCTTCAGTTTAAGTACTCCACGGACCATCTGGAATGGATTAATCAACTTTCCATTACTTTCAATGGGAAAGTTCACTTCAGGTTAAGTACGCTTCAGTTTAAGTACTCCACGGACCGTCTGAAATGGATTAATCCACTTTCCATTACTTTCAATGGGAAAGTTCACTTCAGGTTAAGTACACTTCAGGTTAAGTACAGACTTCCGGAACCAATTGTGTTTGTAAACCGAGGTACCACTATATAAGCAGAAGAACACAAACCTGGCAAACCAAGTTGGCCAAGCCAGTCAAAACAGAAGAGTGTTTTGAAGGATGGCTGTGTTTTGGTTCCCATATTGTTCCAGAAAGTCTGAATTGGATAGGTTCAGCTTTAAATGTGCACTGAATCTCTAGTCATGGTCCAGATGTCGCCATAGCCAAAGTGTCCAGTGCTTAGCAATAAGAAACTGGGGCCTTTGACATAACATAGGAAACTACCTAATACTATCTCAGTATTGTCTATACTGACTTGTAGTAGCACTCCAGATTTCAGACAGGGTTTTCTCTCAGCTCTATCTGGATATTTTGGGGGGTGGACCTGTGTTCAAGGCAGATGTTCTACCAATGAGATGCAGCTCTCCCTCCAAAGCTGCAAAACACTGCACATTAAAAAGTACTATAAATATCATTAGTAATAGAAGTGAATGGAAGGAGCTATAGGCAACCAGAGATTACATTACCTAGGCTATATTATTCTGTTTTGGTGAACTCCTTTTTGAATAGATCAATGTCAGCACAATTGTCCTTTTTGTATGAGTGTTATGTGCCAGGGCCAGTGGAATAGCAAAGCATCTGTTCTTCCACTTAAGTGTGCAGGATGTGATTTCAGAAATAATCTTCCCCTTGCTACTTTTTTGAGCGGGCAACAATGTGACCTTGCTGTCTGAGTCATTTCTCTTCCCTTCTCTGAGCAAAGCTTGTATGAGACATTTTCTTTCCAGGCTCCTTGCAAGAAACATATATTAAATAAAGATATATGCTAGTCACTGCTGAAGCTTATGTCCACTCTCAAAATAACTTGTTTAGATGGCTGGCCATGTGAACAGCCTTCATTATGAATAAAGCATCAAAACCGCTGCATATCCACTCGAGCTATTCTTTCAAATTGCAGCACCCATTACATAGCTGCCTTTAAAATAAGCAAAGATTGGATTCAACTGTTTGGGAGAAAATAGCCATTTATTGTGGTGTGTGTTTTGGGGGCAAGTTTCATTTTCCTTCTTGCAAAAACAAGATATTTGTGTCTAGGTAACAAATGTGCAACATTAAATCATAACAAAAAGAATTGAGTTCTCACTTTGCCTTGCACAAAACTGTTCTGTACATGTGGATTTAAGCTTGAGTTACATTGCTTTTAACAGGCCGCTCAAATACTGACCATATGTATCTTGCAATGGATATAGTCCTGTAGAGAGGGCTAAAATCCTGATGCAATCAATGAGCGGATGGGGCTTGGGATAGCATGCTCCATCCTTGACCTCCATGAACTATTTGTGTACAATTTGTGTGTGTGTGTGTGTGTGTGCAAGTTGTGTGTATGCTGTCTTCATGTGATCTATGCCCTACACCAAATGCAGACAACATTACACCCACTCCAAGCATAAAAGGAAAGGAACCCATTAATCATCTCCGCAGTGGTGAAACGACACACATGGAGGCGGCAAAGGTGGTTTTTTTTTAAAAAAATATATAATTAATTAAAACCTTGCATAAATCAAACAAGCCGCTGTTTGCATCTCTTTCCAGAAGTCTGCATGGATCTACAGTGGCTATCATAAAGAGTCACTAAAGTACTCAAAAAAGTGAGAGGATCAAACAAGTTACAGCCAATTATTCTCCTGCTATTGCCATACTGCCGGGGGGGGGGGGTAAATGTGACCAAATTGAAAGCAGCATGGCCACAATAAACCTTATTCATGACAGTTAGTCTTCCCGAGGAGGAAACTACAGCCAATATAAACCCAATTTAAGAAGGGAGCTAAACCAGGATGGATGGGGACAGGTGATATGGAGGACAGGTGATATACCTGCTGCCCTGTCACAATGAAAAGATGAGGTAGTTTTAGACCTTTTTGACTCAATGGTTGCATGACTCAGTCCATTAAGAACTATAAAGCATTCTGGATGCAGTAAAGACTTGTGTATTTTCATTAATATCAATATAAGGAAATCTGTACTGAATCTATTGAAAATAAGTACAGTACAGCCCTGAGCTTCTGTTTTTCTATGTTTATAGTCAGTGATGACATGAATACCCCAAACTCTTACATAGGCTATCATGCAGCTGAAGTGATTCCCATAATATCCCACTCTTTCGAACGTGAAGGCAGATTATTAAGTTTCCTCACCCTCCAAGCAAAACAAAACCAGCAGTTTCCTTCCCACACTATGGGAAGAGTTCAAGGTGAAAGAACAAATTTGTTCCAAACATCTATTGTTTCCTTTGACCTTCCAATATACATAGAACCCGTTACTGCAGCTCCTATTGCCACAGCAATCAGTTTGTATTAGACACTGCCTACTCCACAAGTTGTGTACTCTCTTTTCAAACCGTAGGCTATAATTCTCCAAAGTTCTGATAGGTGGCATGCTCAAGCTGTCGTGGGAGATGGCTAGAGGATGTGGCAAAGAGAAAGGGGATTGGAAATGAGCTTTTAGAAGAATCTATGCATACCCCAAATTAAGCCCCATCTCAAAACAAGAAAAAGGAGTACCATTAAGTGGATTAGTTAGGAAAAGTTTTGGGCAAACTCCAATTACCTCTCATGCATAGGCTGTGCATTATGGAGGGGGGAAATGGTGTGCTAGTACACATACCTTGATAAATGTAATGTGGGTGCCAGCACAAAATGACTACCATGAGCATCAAAGAAAGAGATGGTGGTACTCGGTACAGTTGCCCAATAACATTGTATACAGCCATTGTATATAGCCAGGCCCTACATTACAGCCACATCTGTTCTAACTCTACATACAGAGACTCTCACCTAAGAGATCTACAGCAAACCTTTTTAGAACTAAAATATCCACCCGATGAAGTTAAACAACAGAGCCAGACTGATACCCAGAGAGAACTTGCTACAAGACAGACCAAAAAAAGAAAATAACAGAACACCACTAGTAATCACATACAGCTCCCAAGTTAAAACAGTTAAATGCATCATCAGAGATCTACACCTCTCCTAGACAATGACAGTTCTCTTTCTCAAGCTCTGGGAGGAAGACCTTCCATTGCCTACAGACAGCCACCCAATCTTAAACAACTCCTCACCCACAATAATACAACCATCAGACTTAACATGGACACTGGTACCAGAGCCTGCAATAAACCCAGATGCCAACTTTGCTGCCACATACACCCGGACAACACCGTTGCTGGCCCCAACAACATCCAACATACCATCTCAGGACTATTTAATTGCTCATCTTCTAACATTGTGTATGCCATCAAATGCCAATGGTGCCCTTCAGCTCTCTATATTGGACAAACAGGCCAAACCCTACACCAAAGGATAAATGGACATAAATCTGACATCAGGAATCACAAGACAGAGAAACCAGTAGGAGAACACTTCAATCTCCCAGGACATTCTATACAAGATCTCAAAGTAGCTGTCTTATTACAAAAGAATTTTAGAAATAGACTGGAAAGAGAAGTTGCTGAATTGCAACTTATTACCAAGCTTAAAACCATGGAGAGACCTGGTCGGAATAGAGACATTGGATTCTTATCTCATTATACATGATAAAGCTATTTTTAGCCATCTCACCCCTTGCTTTTTCCTGTAAGACCAATTGCAGTCGTTAACAGTCATCAACAGGTTTACCACACCTATCAGCCATTTCCCACCATTCCCACCACCCTTCTGAGTAATACCCCTCCCCATCCTCCCACTATATATAAGGGAAGAAGTGTGCATGCACATAAAAGCTCAGACCAATGGCAAACTTAGTTGGTCTCTAAGGTGCTACTGGAAGGAATTTTTTTTATATTTTGTTTCCAATAACACTGTGTTAGATAATTGTTTAAAGCATAATAACCTAGTGCAGCCAAGTTTGAAAAATGCCTTCGGGTGGTATAGTGTGGAGTACAGCTAGCTTAGAAATTTATATTCTCCTTTTGAAACTGGCAATCATATTTCAAGATCAAAAGTTGCTTTATGAAAAAAGTGGCACCGTCAAGAATATGTTTCAGAGTGGAAAAGTGGTCCTGTTCAGGGTTCCAGACAAGCACACACTTTTCTGAGAATGCTCAATTCCATTCCTTCTGCCCCTCAATTTCCTCCTTTCTCTCCCTGACAAACAGTTAGCAATCTGTAGCCACTCAGCATTCTTAGTCATCATTAGGATTTTGGGGTTTTTAACCCCACCCCCCATATTTTCCTCAGTTTTTATTTTACCTGTATTTTATTTTGCATTTCTACAACATCAAGATTCCCCTGAGCATGCTGATGCCTTCTCTTTGTATGTGGATGGTTAGGCTTGCCATACATCAGGAAAATTCCTGACATGCCCTGGTTTTCAGGTGTAAAAATGGCATCAGGGGAATTTTTTTTTTACTATTTTGGCTGCAGCAGGACCTTGGATAATGAGTTCATTGCTCATAGATATTTTGAAAACTGTATTATTGCACATACAATCAAATGAGCATGCACAACACCTTCTGCTTACACACCCATTGACTTCATTTCAGATCTGGAAACTAGGGAAATAGTACTACTTGCTGCATATGGACATTGAAATGTCTCTTCTTTACACTGCTATTTGTGAATGGAACAACATGTTTCACAGGTAGGTACAAGATAAACCAGATGTTCAGTTAATACATTTATGATTTCTTAAGCAAATCCTAGAACATCCTCTTTAAACTTAATCTGATTGACTCAAGAAGTAGAAAACAGACACTTCCCTTCGGAAATAGAACAGCAATTGGCAAAAGGTTAAAGATGTTGAATTACAGAGATGTGCCTGAATCTATACGAATAGCAGAACGATTATAGAAAATTGTGGGTTCTTTTAAAAGAAACAGGAACTGGCTTTTCTGTATCATGTCTTGTTATACAATTTAGAAGGCTCCTATGGCAGCAGAATAATGAGCAGAGCATCCCTGTGTTTTGAAGTCCGACCATGTTCGATATGACTCACTTCTTAGTTCAGGGGAAATCAGCACTGATGCCTTTCAGAATCCAGATGTTGTTGTTCTATGGCTCTCAGCAATCCTGGTCACTGAACATATTGACTGGTGTTCATGGGAATTGGAGTCCAAAAACATCTGAATGGGGCAGCTTAGTAGCTACCCCTGTCCTAGTTAATGTATTTAGGACCGCAGCTTAAAAGGGCAAATTTAGGGAAGCCTCTTTTTCAACTTCACTCTATACTCAAACTGAAAAAGCAGTGTGTAGCTGAAGAATGCTTTACCAACACTAGCATCTACTGTAGGTGTATGAACTGTGCCAATCCTACATTTAATGGCGGCTACTGAGTCTAAATTGCAGCCTGTACTCAGACATTGCTTATCATTTAGGCAGTGGTAGTTAGTGTCCATTGGGTCTGGTAGGGTAGGAGGCAGGAAAGCCAACAGTAGGTGGAGCCATAGCCAAAAATAGGCAGACCCAACCATTTTTAGTGTTGTTCTTTCTTAGTTCAATAGAAATAACTTATCTTCAAGAAACAACTGCAGTATTTGATAAGGAATAAAGGTGAAGGTACCCCTGACCGTTAGGTCCAGTCGTGACCAACTCTAGGGTTGTGGCGCTCATCTAGCGTTATTGGCCGAGGGAGCCTGCGTACAGCTTCCAGGTCATGTGGCCAGCATGACAAAGCCGCTTCTGGCGAGCCAGAGCAGCGCATGGAAACACCGTTTACCTTCCCGCTGGAGTGGTACCTATTTATCTACTTGCACTTTGACGTGCTTTCAAACTGCTAGGTTGGCAGGAGCTGGGACCGAGCAACGGGAGCTCACCCCGTTGCAGGGATTCGAAGGAATAGGGAAAGTTTTTTTTTCAGTCTGAGGGCCACATTCTTTTATGGAAAACCTTTCATGGGCCACATGCCAGAAGTGGGTGGAGCAGAGACAAAAGTGGGCAGAACCATAAATCCACATGTTACCTTTTATTCGGTAGACTAGTTTCTACATGGACTGCCTTCTATCTGGAAGCAAGAGGCATTATCAGAGTTCAAGGACACATTCAAGCCAAGCAGAAACATTCAAAGAGAGTGTGAAGCCAGGCCAGTAGAAGAAGTGATTGGGGAGGGAGTGTGGTCTGAGGCAAATACCCAGGGCAGATGGAGAGGCTTGTGGGGGTACATTCAGCTCCCCTACATTCAGGCCTGAGGTTCTGTACTCACATACCTTATGTTTTTCCTTTGTGTTGCAAGGCTAATGAACCAACTTTTGCTGTGGAGTGATCATTTCCTTCTAATTTCCTGCAAGCTTCCTTTCATAAATAATGTGAGTGCAAAAAATAAACTCTTGACTTTTTCAGCCTGTCTACCATCCTATGAGGGAAACTGGATTGGTCCACCTATTCTGCCAAAGTAAACATCATCCAAATTCTTAAACCTGAAAGGATACTCCTGTGCTCTTCTTAGGGATAAGTGACACTCAATTATGATTTCTCTCTGTTCACCACTTTTCCACATCAGTTTGTGCCATTTGTTTTAAAAAGTCATCATGGAAATCAACCAGCATTTTAGTGCAAATCTCTCCAACTATACAAATTTTTGTATGCGATTTTTGCCTAACATACATGTTTTCACTAAGCTGTTTTTCCCCCTCATACAGTGCATTTTTGTATGTTCTTACCATGTATATATGCATTTTAATGCAATCTTTACCCTAGCATATGTGTTTTTGTACATACTGGAGAACTGCATTGCAAAATTTGGATATGTGTGAATTCGAAAAATGGCTGTGTTTTGTTTCAGACAGTGCAAATCAGGTAAGTTCACTTTTGAATGCAAACTGAATTGAATTTCTTCCCCATTCCTAGGCCTCGTCTTGAAAACATTTCCTGGGTAAAGAACTGTGAGAACTAGAAGAACTTGGGACAAAGTAACTCGCTCCAAACCTTAAGAATTTGCTTTTCTTAAACACAGAATTATGGCTTAACCAGGCTGCTGAATTAAGCGATGGAGAGTGGGAACGACTATACTTTGGCACTTTGGTGTTTTATCATGATAAAAATCATAAGAGGCCTTTAGTTCAGGACTCTTTTTATTGCAATGTTATCTAAAAGAACCATTGCTACTAAACTTCTTGAAGATGTGGTTTTTTTAAAAATAAAATAAAATGAACACACACACACACACACACACACAGAGAGAGAGAGAGAGAGAGAGAGAGAGAGAGAGAGAGAGAGAGAGAGAGAGAGAGACTTTGTATCGCTTGGTTATCTTGCAGGACTTATTCCCTCATATTTAATAAACCACTTTGCTGTGTGTTTGTGTGTTGCTTAACTGGTAAGCAGTTATTGAGTCAAAATCAGAAGATTGCTATAAAATCAAACTGTCTCCTTTTTGTGTTCTAAGAAAGGAATGTCCTAATTGACCCATTGAGGGCCGCCTTCTCAACTGCAACTCTTTTTGTAGATGCTGATAAAATTCCAAGCATGCAGGGGACCCTTACAAGAGTCTATCTGAACTCAGGTTGAGAAGAGAATTAGTGTGAAGAGCTTCCATAATCACTAGCTTTCGGAATGCTTTTACAGTTCCATGCTGTGGAGCTATGCCTCGGGCCAGACTTTGCAAGAACCAGCTTGTAACCCCAGGCTAAGGTGATATGAGCTAGGCTAGACATTCAGCCCACATGTTTCTCATAAGAGAAAGACCAGACACATCATAGAAATGCTTGATACTAAGCCACATGCTTGATACTAAGCCACACCAGTGTGGTCCTTCTACCATAGCCATAGCTGCCAAGTTATCCCTTTTTTTAAGGGATTTTCCATTATGCTGAATAGGCTTCCTCGCGAGAAAAGGGAAAACTTGGCAGCTATGCCATAGCATCATCTACACTGAGTGGTAGAGGCTCTCCCAGGAAAGACATGAAGAGAGAGAATGCTTTCCCACCTTACAATCTTTAGATCCTTCAAGATCTTCGAACATATTCTTTATGTGCTCTAAGAATATATACTTTGTATGTATATCACTGAGTTCTGGTTACACATACAAATTAAAGAACAAAGATATTTGAATCCTACTATTTTTTTATCAGAACTAGTCAACTTATTGAAATACTTATTTTTTATTGATTCAGTTGGGTCCTAATACAGTCATACCTCAGTTTAAGTACGCCTCGGTTTGAGTACTTTCAGTTTAAGTACTCCATGGACCTGTCTAGAACGGATTAATCCACTTTCCATTACTTTCAATGGGAAAGTTCACTTCAGGTTAAGTACGGACTTCCGGAACCAATTACACTCATACCTCGGGTTAAGTACGCTTCAGGTTGAGTACTCCGCAGACCCGTCTGGAACAGATTAATCCACTTTCCATTACTTTCAATGGGAAAGTTCGCTTCAGGTTAAGTACGCTTCAGTTTAAGTCAGGCATCCCTAAACTGCGGCCCTCCAGATGTTTTGGCCTACAACTCCCATGATCCCTAGCTAACAGGACCAGTGGTCGGGGAAGATGGGAATTGTAGTCCAAAACATCTGGAGGGCCGAAGTTTGGGGATGCCTGGTTTAAGTACTCCACAGACCGTCTGGAACGGATTAATCCACTTTCCATTACTTTCAATGGGAAAGTTCGCTTCAGGTTAAGTACGCTTCAGGTTAAGTACAGACCTCCGGAACCAATTGTGTTTGTAAACCGAGGTACCACTGTATTCAAAATAGTTATGCCAGGTACAACAGCAAAATATCTGCTTGAATTTATTGGGTTTCTTTCCTGTATATGTGTTGTTGTTTTCTGGCTCTCAGCTTCTTCCATTCTCCATTTTGTTGCAGTCTAAGCTTGTTCAGGATTGCAGAGCTTGTCTGCAACTGCTGCTGCTACCACTAGCCATCACCAACTAGCACACACTGACTTCTCAAGTTTCAGCTTCCTCCTGTGAGAGCTCTGCAGCTCCTGTTTCCAGTGATGAGTCATCAGCTAGCTTAACTCAGATCAGCTTTTGCCAGAGTGAAACTTTTCAAAGGTAACCTCTTTAGAGCATTCCAAATACAATGTGTTCAAACATACATTTTATGTATATTAAATGTATAACTTTGACATAGATCACATCCATGCAATACATGGCATGCCCCCAAAGAATCTTGTAAGGTTACCAGATGTCCCCGTTTCCCATAATAGTCCCCGGATTTACAAGTCAGTCCCCTGACAAAACCCATTGAAGTTGAAAAGTGTCCCCGGATTCATTGGTATTTTTTTTTTGTAAACCTTACTGTAAACTATAGTTTCCCCCACAACTCCCAGCACACTTAACAGACTACAGTTCCCAGGATTATTTGGGGGAAGCCAGGTGCTTAAAATATATGATGCATATATGGTAATAGTGTTGGGTGGGGCCTTGTAGGCCATCCTCCTCAATGCAGAGCACCCCCAACAGGTGGCTATCTATCCCTGCTTGAAGATCTAGGCTAGGGCAAAGAGATCCAGCTTTTGGAAGATCCAGCTAGGGCAAAGCCATCACCCCTACAACTAATTGTAATGTAAACTCTCAACAAATTTAGCCTAATGCTCAATTGAAATCTACCTTCCTGTAACTTAGGGCCCATTCTGGAGCAGGAAAGAACAAGTCCTTGCCTTTTTACAAGGCAACAGTCCTCCAGGAATTTGAAGAGCACAGAGCCTAGGGCTTACCGACCAGAATGTTGGTGGTTCGAATCCCCACAACAGGGTGAGCTCCCATTGTTTGGTCCCAGCTCCTGCCCACCTAGCAGTTCAAAAGCACATCAAGTGCAAGTACATAAATAGGTACCGCTCCGGCGGGAAGGTAAATGGCGTTTTCGTGCACTGCTCTGGTTCGCCAGAAGCGGATTAGTCATGCTGGCCACATGACCCGGAAGATGTCGGCGGACAAATGCCAGCTCCCTCGGCCTATAGAGCGATATGAGCGCCGCAACCCCAGAGTCCTCCGCGACTGGACCTAATGGTCAGGGGTACCTTTATCTTTACCTTTGTCTTAATACCTGCTGAAAACACATTCTCTTCCAGTGGAATCAGTTAACACATTAAGATTTGCAGGGGTGGACTTTGGTAATATGGCACCGTGAGTGAGGACAAAATTTTGTGGCTCCCCTCCTAAATATTTCTTATTTTCACAATAATTCCTATGGGTGCAGTTGTTTTTTAATGGATCTTTTCAGTAGGTACCTGTATAAATGTATTATTATAATTATTATTCCTACTACTTTTGTTCTCTCATAGCTAGGCACCCCGTACGTGCGAACTGCCTACACTGCCCTAAACCCAGTGCTGAGTTTTGAGAGATCTTAAAGTTAGATAAACTGACTTGATTGGTATTTGGAAGTAGGGGACTTCTGAGTTTTCATGTATTATGTGCAGCCTGTGCTTTTCAAAATATCTTTGCTGTGTCTGGAAAATCATTGCAGCAGGACAGCTGTGGTTACATATACACAGGCTGTACAATTACTTCAGAAACTCTGGCAAATATAATTGCTGTGCAGTTGGAAAGGAGAGACATGATGGCTTTTCAGAGCCCCAACTTCATATGGCACTATGCAGCCTCACGATAGCTGGATGAGCTGTTAGTTTGATTCATCTCTCAGAGGGTAAATTGCGACTGACGTTTACAAGGGATTCTTGTGGCTATTGTCTCTTCCCCTTCCTGCCTGCCGGCCTGTGCAGAACAAACAGCTCAGCTTCATTGTCCTGCCATATTTTAGAAAGTTAAAGTAAACACTGTGATCACGCTGTTTACTTCAATGTTGTGCCAGCGAAACAGCAAATTGGCAGCCAGCAGTCATCAGGCAGCCAGCAGTAAAAGTATACAACAGTACGGGAGAGCTGCAAGTATGTCAGCCCATTTTATCCCTAATATAGGAGGGGAAATTCCCAAACATTGCCTTTCAATTGCCTTCTTTGTCACCTGCTGTTATTCAGCAGAGTCTGAATTATTTTTCTGGATCTGGGTTATCTGCTGCACGGAAGTTCCATTTCTCTGTAATTTAGATGTGGTTTATATTCATACTAAAGCTGTAATTGCAATTTAAAGAAGCAGCTCAGTCCTCTAATCGGAATCCGTCACCTGACTCCTTATCATCCTCTTTCACATCCAACATAAACTCCTTTTTTCATCACCATCAGTTTTCTTCATGATTTTAGCACACGCACGCGCACACACATTATCCACAGCAATCCTCCTAAAAATGTGCACCTATGAGATTTGGGTGGTCTTGTTTCCCCCACTGTGTATGACAGAGATGGGGAACCTTTGGCCCTCCAGATTATTAAACCCCAGTCAGCACAGCCAGTGGCAAGGGATGATGAGAGTTGTAGTCCAACAACATCTGGAAAGACAAAGGTTTTCCAACCCTGATTTATCCCAATATTGTGAGCAGTGTTGGCTTTTTAGAGCAGGCATCCCCAAACTGCGGCCCTCCAGATGTTTTGGCCTACAACTCCCATGATCCCTAGCTAACAGGACCAGTGGTCGGGGAAGGTGGGAATTGTAGTCCAAAACATCTGGAGGGTCGAAGTTTGGGGATGCCTGGTCTAGAGTATTGAACAGGAGTCTTTCCATCCTGAAAACTGAACCATAGCTCCCTGGTGCATGTGGCAACTTTAGCAATCACCACATGACAAGAATAACGATAAGATTAGGATATATGTATTCATGGCTCATCTTGCAACATTTGTTTAAATGTGACCTTTGCTGGTGCCTTTGGCTTCATCTGCTCTTTTTATATTTTTGATAACTGCCTTTAAAAAAGGTTTTTTTAAAAATTTGCAGCATGGTGCCGCAGAACCTGCACGGGAATTTTTAAAATAAAATTTGCTATTAGCTGCAAAAATGTTGAGATCTGTTTTTAAGATCGGAAAAATGAGAATCTCGGAGAAACAAAAATGACAGATCCTTCCATCCCTACTCAGAGGAGACTTGTTGCAATGAATGGGCCTATGTTAGTCATGCCCTTTCATTTCACTGAGTCTGCTCTGAATGAGATTAACATGGGACACAACACATTGATCTTTAGATCCCATTCCCTGCTTGAGTTATCTTACTCGACAAAGTTCCTTTCATGGACAATCTGGATAAGACAGACTGCGTTATTGAATTACTGTCTCTTTAAAGAGTTTCATAGCCATATACACATTAAATGAATTAAACTGACAACTGTCAGTTCAACCTGTTTTTGCTTTCAAAAAAAATCATACAGATCCTTTGTTTAAAAAAGGTTGAATGTTACTTCTGAAACCAATAGCTACTACAGCTTCCTTGATTATATCAACACAAAGCTCCACAGTTAAGAGTAGAGAAGGGAGGTATTTAAATAACATCATTAAGGATATCATTAAAAGCCAGCTATTACTGAACAGGTGCAAAATTGTTAAATTGCTGCTAATGACAGCAACAGTGAGCGTTGCCACCTATCTAACTAACATGCTTGCACTGTGTGTGTCATTTGGCGAGCTGCGGCGTACATGAAAGAGAATCTGCATTGATGATAACTAACAGAAGGACTGTTGTACTATCAAGAAAACATTATAACTTGAAGAGTAACAGGCATTTATCTCCAGAAGCCCTTCCTAGGAAAAAATGAGAGGAGAAAAACACACACTCACACTCCAAGGTCTAACATATCATTAAGCCACAGCATTGCTCCACTTATTTTAGCTTAAAGCTAATAACTAACTTGACTATCTTTTAATCCTTTTAAGATCTTATCCAATTAAAAGCAGATGGTAAATATGTTCTTAGAAGACTACAAGGAAGACTAGCCAAGAGTTGTGCGATCCACTGCATTCAAAAAACACCCTTTTTTTGCTTCCCAAGAATATTTCCTGCACCACTGATAAAAACCAAGGAATGAATAAAGAGCCCAGCCACGTGATGCTGACACAAAACTTCACACATACACTATGCAAAAAGAGGAAATAACATTACTCCCTTCTCTCCGCTGCCTCTCCCTCCACAAACTCACAATGCCTACGATAGCAATGTCTCACACCAAATGTAACCAAACTATGGAAAAGACTATGAATTGAAAACAGAGATGCTATATGTAGCTTTGTTATTCATGAAAATCTTTCAGTAAAAACCATTTAAAGAAATTCCCTACTATCTTACCCACCTTCACCCAGAAAGCCTGGGCAGCTGCTGGGGTCATGAACTCTGCCAGGGACCACAATTGATGCTGACCCTAGGAGCCACCAACCTATATAACTCACTATGGGGTACTGTGGGGGAATTTAAAATGGTGTCCTGGAATTCACTAATGCAGGAGACAATTTACCTTGGCAAAGCCAGTGAAGATGTTCTTGACCATAAACCACAATAAAGCAGTGACCAAACAACAACAAAACACAGTATATCCAACAATAAAAGAGACCAAGGCTAGGCAAACAGAAACAGTTCAATGGGATTTACTCCCATATATGTAGCTCCCCATATATTTATTATTCACAGATACTGAAGAACTAAAACATCTGACATTTAAAAACAAAGGGGTCAATATGGTTCCATGAGTCATGGGCAATCCTATGGGCACTTTCCTGGGAGCAGGCCTCATTGAACAAGGTGTGGCTTTTGTCTGAGTAAGAAAGCTTAGGCTTGCTCTGGCAGGGAAACAACAGTGGAGCAGGTATGAATGGAACCCCCCCACTGAGGACTTTCTCTCATCATTAGAGCTCTCTTTGGTTTCACTTTCCATTTTTATTTAGGTGAAATCCAGTGAGAACCTGGTGGGACCCCCTCTAAGAAAGTGAGCTACTTTCATCCATTGCATTTGATCTTCCTGTGAAAAATCCCCTCAGGTATTCTACATGAAGGCAAACTCTCAAAAATTAATGCTTTAGAGAGAGGGATCAACACCAGCTGTTGGAGACCATCCTGACTTCCTAACCTGAGTCCTCCTATGCAGGGCACTATTTGAAAGAAGCAAAGAAAGAGGAGATGCATCAAAATGATGCTAACAATCAAAAACTTCATCAAATAATAGCCATTATAGAAGACTGAAAAAGCCCCGCATTTCTTTTAAGAGATGTCGGCTCGGTAGGATATCCGAAGCAGTCTTCAACTGAAATAAATCAAGCCTTTCAGTGTTTTGTACAAACTACAGTCATACCTTGGATCCCGAACACCTTGGCACTCAGACGTTTTGGCTCCCAAACGCCACAAACCCAGAAGTGAGTGTTCCGTTTTGCAAACGTTCTTTGGGAGCCCAAATGTCCAATGGGGCTTCCGCAGCTTCCGATTGGCTGCAGGAGCTTCCGGAACACATTCTGTTAGACTTCCAAGGTACGATTGTATATAGAATCAGAATTGGAAGGGACCACAAGGGCCATCCATTGCAACGCAGAAATCTTTTGCCCAATGTGGGGCTTGAACCCATGACTTTGAGATGAAAAGTCTCATGCTCTACCAACTGAGCTATCCCAGGCTTCATTTGTTAAAGTTTTTAAAAGCACAGTTTTGAGGCTGTGCAACCCCCCCACACACACACACTTTCTTTTTCTCCTCATGACTTTTGGTGCTACCTCCCCATTTAGCCTCAGGGATCCAGCCAGCTAGCCAGAGCCTACACCAGAATACTCTATTCCGTTCCCAACCTATCTTTTCTGCTTCTCCTTTCCAAGTGACTCTACCCCACCATGGCCACTGAGCATGCTAATTCCTCATTGATTTGTTTGGGTGTATGTGTGTGGGAACATGAATCTCTTAATTATATTTGAAAATATTTCTCATACTCTGCAAACAATAGGGTTTCCCAGAGGGTGCTCATTCCACCCCAGTTTGTATCTTTCACAGGCCCCACCTGGGTCCCAATCCTGTCAGCACTCACTACCTGAGCTCACTAGCAAAGGGAGACACTTTGGTGACAAATTTAATTTTCCACAAGTCATACAAAAATGCAGGAATTCCAGGAACAAAGTCTAAAATAATCATGTGACCTTCCAGTGTCACATATCATGCTGGAATGACAAGGTTGTCAGAAGAAGAGATTGCTAAAGATAACCCAAGGAAATAAAATAAACAATGATTTGTTAGAAGCTCCGTGAATATTAGCTTCCTTACCATAACATCCATTTCTGTCTGGCTTCTCTATGCCGGGCCCACTGAATCCTGGGCTACAAAAACAGCCTTGGCGTCCATTACGAACTTCACATTTTGCACGCTCATCGCATGGGATGGTACAGTTCTGGGAGGAGTAGCTACTGTCCAGCAGTGTGGACGTGAACACTAAATGGAATTTAAAAGAAATGTGAGTTTTGTCTTTGTAGTTGTTGAGTTCTGAAATCAGTTTTAGGCAAACACATTTGGGACAAAATAAAATTGGAATTAAGTTGAAAAATCTTATTGCTAAAGAGTCCTGCTGAACAAGGCTCTAAAACAAAATTATAACTCCTAAATGAATGATTTAAGCTCAAATATCTAGGCTTTCAAGTATGTGGATTTGTCTTGAAAAGCGTCAGCCTTAAAGTGCGTTCAGTAAACATAAAAATACTGCACATCAAACAAAGCTCCACAATATTTTTGAATAAACCGTAAGTGTTTAATGCTAACATGTTTCCCTGCACAGGGCAAAAGTGGCAAATAGTTCTTAGTCCAACGAACACAACAGAGGAGACAAAAAACATTGTACATCTGTAGGACACCTCCCCTCCCCTCAACAAACATTTTAACATTATTTTTTCATAGCACTAGTCCAACAATGTAACTTCATAGAAGATTACATTTACACACAATAGCAGTATCATTTCAGAACACTTTCCCTGTTTTTTCAAGGCTACAGTAGGAGTATCTGAGCTATTTGTTTCATCTTGAGTGTGATAATGGAGCCCAGGCCGATTTTCAAATTCTCCTTACGTCTGGTGATTGCAACGAGTTTCGGCAGTATGAAAGTTTGCTTTTGAAAACATTAAGTATAAATTCATTTTCCCATAATAGCAACCTTTATTACTATTTCACATAAGCCACTCTGAGCTTTCCTTTCTCCCCCTGAAGAGTGGCAAATCTATTTTCTGAATAAATAAATAAATGCATTAGCACAAAGGAAAAGGATACAGAATGCAACCAACGCAGACCAAGTCATTTACTCAGGAGAAATCCCTGTAACTTCAGGGGAGCTTACTATCTTTTAAGGGTGCTTAGGATTGCAGTCTAAACTTCAGTTGTTGGACCATAGCTGCCAAGTTTTCCCTTTTCTCATGAGGAAGCCTATTCAGCATAAGGGAATTTCCCTTAAAAAAAGGGATAACTTGGCAGCTATGTGTTGGACAATACACTCCTAACCCTAATATTACTTTCTAATATTTGAATCACCATCTTAGTGCTTTATGTCCAAGATTAATTACTGCAGGAAAAACAAGAAGTAGCTTTCTATGAATAATAATGTCCCCAATTTTTTTTTTTAAAGGTCATGATTATACAACTTTGTAAATATATAATTCTGTTCCCTTCCTCTATTACATTATGCATTATTTATGTGCTCCTTCCCTACAGAAAACCTCTTATTATTATTTCCGAATCTGGCCATCTGTGAGATGTGGCCTTGGTTTAACAAACTGGATAATATTCAGATTCACGCTGCCACCACTGCAATAGCATTTCTGCCTTCTCAAGGTCAGAATTCATTTGAGCTCAGGGGATTATTCAACTTCTATGAATGGCAGTCTTCTTGCAGTCATTGGAGTTTCTTTGCCAAGATGGGTTTAACAGATGTAGCAACTTCCAAAGCTGGACCTGTGATACTGCTTGAGATCCAGACCATTGGTCCATCCCAGTCCTACTTGCAGATGCCGGGGACACTCTGTTACTGTGCTTTGGCTGTCCCACATGGATCTCCCAAACTTTCTCTTCCCTTTTCCCACACCCTGCCCACCAGTTTTGTCTCCTACATACAGCTTAACCATTCATGAAACAAAATTACCTACCTAGGACCAGTAGAAGTTTCATGGGCGGTGTTTCTAGGAAGTGCTCAGTCTTGAATCCCTTTGTAACAAAATGTCTGGTCCTGCTGGAAAATGTATGATCGTGTGCAAAAGGGGTGTACATGCCCTTAGAAGAGGGGATCGCAGCAAAATGCCAAAGCTCTTTATTCTGCCATTTGCCTGTCCGTATGCTTCTTCAAATATTTTGAGGGAAGGATGAAGTGAGCTAAAATGCTGAACAGCAAATCAGCTGGAGAGCACAGGAAAGGAACTGTGTAGAAAGTTTGATCAAACAGATGAATGAATATGAGTGAGGATAGGTGTTTGAGCAGGAGACAGGCATGAGCACAAGAGTTTGAGGAGATGGAGTGTTAGGGATCAGCAAGAAGATTTAAGATAGATACGGGGATAGAACCAAAGACTGAGGATAGCACAGTGGATGGAGATCACAATGGAGTTGGAAAGCTGTGGGGAGTAGGCCAGGAATGAAAAACGAGCAGTAAGAAATGGTGAGGCAGTTACCAGATTCCCACTAGCCTTGCCTGAAGTAGGTTGAGCAAATCAGAATTCTAGCACCCCAAAAGAGTTGGTGAAATCTGTAGTTTGCTTCCGTGTTGAGTGCTTTCCTTGGCTATCCAGAGGTGTCCCAATTGCAGTCTGAAATTCAGTCACTTTAAGAGCAGCAGCATGAGAAGGAGGCACAGGAAATCCACTGAGATTTCTTTTGTGTGGAAAACAAAGATATAAAGCCATGGGAGGAAGGAGGCAGGAAACCAAATGTGCAGCAAGGAATTTCACAACCAGCAGGGAGTTCTTAAACAGGGAGGTACATGTTAAGGCCCTAAAGGGGTGATGTAATCATAATTAGAGGATAAGTGACAAAGAATATTGGGGGTGGGGAGAAGGGGGTGGGTAATATTGGGGGTGGGGAGAAGATGAATTTTGCTACACCTAACAGAGAATGGGCATATGACAACGTAATACAGACAAGCACACATCCAGTCTCCCTTTCACTTGGATATATATTTGCTTCCTGCTATACACCACTTTTAAATTTTGTATTCTATTATTACTATCATTGAAAATATATTTCTATCCCACTTGTTTATGGTGGGAAAAGGATCTTGCTGCTGCTGTTGCTGCTATCTTATAATATTACCTCTGCACCTTTGATTCCACTGGAACTCAGCTGCAAAGCCATGCAGTGCTCAAGTTAAGATGATGCATGGAAAAGAAATGCTTAGAACTTTTAAGATTACTTGACTGTCTCAATCTATTTAAAAATATATATACTATTTTTTTTCCTATATGAAGAATTCTTCTGTACGGTGCTGGATTTTTAAAAAACCAAAGTGAAAACAGTGTATAAAGTCAATAAATGATATTATCAGGAAGTGCACAGTTCCCAAGAATAGAACCATACAACCTTTTCTTTTGAGGATAGGCAGCAACTGGGTGTGGTGCTAGGTGTGGACCAGCTTCACAGTCATGGGTGACTTTGCATTGTGAAATACCACACTAGTTATAACTCCAAAAGGAGTACTGCTGGAAGCTCCCATCCCAATGGCAGGTCAGGCTTTAGACTTTGTAGGCCTTCAACACTGTTTACTGGACCTCACCTTCCATTGCACCTGAAGGCAGGAGGCTAGCTTGTGGGGCATCTATGGGCAACAGGTACATACAGCTCTGTCTTCTAACAGCTTGCCAGTGCTATCTGTACCTCAGGCAGCAGAACGTGAGGTGGGGTAGGCAGACCCCGAAATACCACACCTGTGCTCTCTTCACCTAACAGCTTGTCTTGGTAAGCTTGGCTCCATCCACTGGGCCACTTTCTCATGGAACATCCATAGCTTTTCTAATCCTGACTTATCCCTAGTTAGTTTTCCCTGCTGAGGTGAAAGAGTTCTTCCTTCTGGATCTCTGAGAGCCATATCCATCTGGTCACCACAGAATTCAGGCCTCTCAGATCCATCTACATGACCTTCTCTCCTACGTTTATGGAAGACAGGAGCCCATTTGGGAGGGCACTACTGTTCTTCTGAAAAAAGATGCTCTGAAAGGCTAAGTGAGACAAAACACATCTCACAACTGCAGCCATTCTGTCACTACACATGGAAGTCTGCCAACTCTGTAACAGCAGGCAAGAGCCAGAGTGACAGGAAATCTCTCTTTGTGGGGGAAAATTAGAAAGTAATATGAAAACAGTGTTTCCTCTTTCCACACCTACTTGGTAGGCTGGAGGCTGCAAGCACATTTCCCTCCATGTTTAAATTCAGCTTTCTTTCTATGAAGGCAAAACTCTCATTGCCTGCATCAGACTACAGTGTAGTCTGCAGGAATAGAGTGGAGAGAAGCCATTTCTACTTCCATTTGCTGAGGTTGCAACACCTGCCATTAGGGTTGCCAGACTCAATAGAGGACAGGACTTCTGTGCCTTTAATTGCCCTGCTCTCTTTTGAGTCTGGAAACCTTAAAAAGAAACCAGCAGACCCTTTGTTTAATTTTCAAGCAAAGGGTCTGCTGGTTTCTCTTTAAGGTTTCCAGACTCAAAAGAGAGCAGGGCAATTAAAGGCACAGAAGTCCTGCCCTCTATTGAGTCTGGCAACCCTAGTAAGCTCCCTTCACATTTTAGAACCAGAATCCTCCATGGTCCTAAATTGAAAATGGAACCTATGACAGGTAAGCAGCCTCCCAACTACAGAACATAACCCCCCCCCCCACCTCATGATGGGTGATGAAGACAGCCTGGGAGGATGAAGTTAGCATGCTCATCCCAATTCTTCCTCATCAAGTGAGGGATCTAGGATGGGACTGTAGTGACTCATGTGACATGACATCATTCTGCACCAAGTTTTCCTGTTTCTGCTTTGCTTGATTGTCTGGAACTTGCAGAAGCAAATAAATGTGAAGTGAAATGACCTTTACCAGGGAGATTAGAGGACATGAAGATGTTCTTTGTAATAAGTTCTACTTCTGGGATGAAAGCTGTTATAGTCCTGTGCAGCCAGCCATAGCAGAGCTCAATGGAGGGAGAAGCCAGCCAACCAGCCGAGTCTCAGGGGGCATTCGCCTGGAGGCAGAGTCTGTATACAACACACATAGACAAACTCAGCCCTCCAGATGCTTTGGGACTACAACTCCCATCATCCCTAGCTAACAGGACCAGTGGTCAGGGAAGATGGGAATTGTAGTCTCAAAACATTTGGAGGGCCGAGTTTGCCTACGCCTGGTATACAAGGTTCAGTCCAGTCCTAAGGTCAGGAACATCTTGGTTCACGTAGCCAGGGGTAAAAAAAAAGCTGAGGAGCCAAGATCACGAGAAGCAAGAAGTAGGGTTGCCAGACTCAATAGTGGACAGGACTTCTGTGCCTTTAATTGCCCTGCTCTCTTTTGAGTCTGGAAACCTTAAAGAGAAACCAGCAGACCCTTTGTTCAATTTCCAAGCAAAGGGTCTGCTGGTTTCTCTTTAAAGTTTCCAGACTCAAAAGAGAGCAGGGCAATTAAAGGCACAGAAGTCCTGTCCACTATTGAGTCTGGCAACCCTAGCAAGAAGCAGCAAGGTCTGGCCTGGAATGACAAATGTGGTTTCCAGCAACTGACTGAGGCTGGAAACCCTGCTTAAGAAAGCTGGAGCCAGCTGGTTCTCATCAAGAGCAAGAAGACTGATTAGCAGCAGGTGGAGGCACTTCACCTTCTGCTCCTTCAGGCTGCTGCTCAGCAGGTGAAGCCGACTCCTGGCTATGACAATAACACTTTCTGATAGGTGCTTCCTGTCTGGGTGGGTGTTGCCCTAATATCCAATCTACATGCAGCTCCACTATCACTAGCCTGATGTGCCGTTTCAATAGACTGTATCAATTTTGACCCCACTTGTTCCGAGCCTTCTAAGAATTGGATTTAAGAATTCACTTGTGTCTCGCCACAAAAAGATTTCCCCAAGGAACCCCGTTATATTCTTGTGCTCCATGACAGACATATTTCTAATCTCTTTTGCAATGGGAAACTTACCATATTGGTTAGATATACACATGCACAGGAACTGTTCCTTGTGTGTTTTCAGTAGTATTTCAACAGTATTTTTTGAGGACCGACAAAGAGGAGGAAAGCACATAAGAAGCTCATAGGTGAAAAGGAGAGAGAGAAAAAGAGAAGATCTTGATGAGGAGCTTAGATGAGCTGAGAAGGTAGGAATGAAAGGTGAAAAGCGGAGAGGAGCTGGAAAGGGGTCAGCTCATAAAACCATTAAGGATAATATGAGAAGCTTACATCAGATGTTAGCAGGCAACGGGGAGCCAGCAGAGATGACAATTTTGGGAATGTCAGAGCACTATCTTAATGGAGGATTATTTTCACAACAGATTAGTGGTAAAACTGAATGTTGAGGGTATCAGCTGGAGCCTGAAGAAAATGAGGTCGCAGTAATCAAGGATGAAGAGGATGATGGACTTGACAAGTTTTATATTTTTTGTGGTGAGAATGAAGAGGAAATGGAAGATTTTAGAGACATTTGGGAGATAAAACCACCTGGATTTAGTGATAATATCTACCAGTATATAGGGATAAAGAGTGGAGTGACACATGAGAAGGAACAGTAGACCATGTGAGAAAATGCCTTCGAAATCTGCAATGTTGCCAAGACTTTCTTATTGCTGTGAAATCTCAGTAGCCACTGATGGGGGGGGGGGGGAATCCCTGATGCAGTCAAAATCTGCAAAACTTTAGACTTTGGTATAGAGAGAAAGAAAGAGAGTCATTTCCAAGAGTTGTGTAATTTTTTGCAAAATGGTCTCAAGGTTAATTATATATTAGGAAATTGAAGGGACAACTGTATTGCCAGAGACAGTAGAAATTCTGTGAAAAACAAAAGTAACATCTATTCACATTAGTCTCTTGCCCACTCCATTGCTATCTTTAATTTGAGACTCTGTATAGATTCTTCAGAAAGTAAGGCCAGCTCGGAGAAAATGTTTGATGGTGATTGTCCAATAAGCCCAGGCTTCTATAAACTAAATCTCACAATCTCACGGGAGAGTTTATATCCCATTTATCAAACAATGAGAGATACTCACTTAGCTCACAACACATGGGGAATCTGGCCTTTGCAAATTCCCATATGAAATTACCTGATTTACACATCTCAGAATAATGTGTCAATTGGCACTTAGCTAATTGAGCTAATGTTGAAAAATGTTGTCAGCAGTCTAAATGTATCAAAATATGAATTTAAAACTTTATTTTTAGAGATAACACACATTTGAATATGCATTTGGAAAGAATGCACACTTCACAATTCCTTTTAATTCGGGTTTCAAAGTAGTTTGAGGGTTGTTGTTGTTGTTTTAATGCAAATTAATCTGGAAGTAGCAAATAATGGAATCGTGAGTGAAAATATAGACCAGAAAAAGAGCTGTCCATCCCTCTATGTAGCATAGCAATCTGTTTTGGGTTGTCATCAGTTATTGTTGTTGTTAATGTTATCGCTTGTAGTATAGCATTCAATTATGCTTTCTATTGATTTATATGTTTATCGCCGGGGTTTCCAACCTTTTTGGACCAGGGGGTACATTGTGAGAAAAGGAGTCAGTCACAAAATGGCTGTCATGGAGGCAAGATAGGGTTGCCATATTTCAAGAAGTAAAAATACAGACAGTTGTTGAGCCCCTAACTTGTTGAGATTTTTTTTTGCATGATTGCCCGCCTATGCCAGGCCGCAATATGGAGTCAAAGCCCAAACGCCCGCTCCTGAGCCACAGCCTGAACCCAAGTTGCCCACACACAACTCCCCCCCCCAAAAAACTGGAGTTACCAGAGCCTAGTACACAAAAAAGTAAAACAAAAAAAAACACAAAAAAACCAGAGCCTGATGCAGAATTAGAGCCCAGCCACTGCTCTCAAACCTGAGCTGCCCATACACATAGGGTTGCCAGACTCAATAGAGGACAAGACTTCTGTGCCTTTAATTGCCCTGCTCTCTTTTGAGTCTGGAAACCATAAAGAGAAACCAGCAGACCCTTTGCTTGGAAATTGAACCAAGGGTCTGCTGGTTTCTCTTTAAGGTTTCCAGACTCAAAAGAGAGCAGGGCAATTAAAGGCACAGAAGTCCTGTCCACTATTGAGTCTGGCAACCCTACATACACATTTTTTTTAAAACAAACAAAAAACAGACCCCTTTTGGTTAAAAATGAAAAAAAAACCTGGGTAACCAGGTTGCCCTCCCAAAAGAGGCCATGTCTGGGATTTCTCTGACATATGGCAACCCCAGCATGGCATAACAAAGTGGCTGCCGGGGATAATGACATAACTTAAAGTTTCAGATACTGTATAGTTATTGCCAGTTTTTCACCCGCTGCCCCCATACAACTTCATATTTACTATGGTATGAGAGCTATGTCCTGGTGGTCCTGATTGTGGAAATAGAGCTTTTAAAGGCACAAAAGCCTTCTTTTCACTAATACCAATCCTAAAAAGAAGAAAAAGCTTCTATCCTGTACCTATTTAGCGGGGAGCAAGCCCTATTAATCACGAAGAGGCTTACTACTGAAAACTATACAGCAAATTCTTAACGAGTGCCTGGACATTTGAATAAAGTTAGTCTCTACTATTGATTTTATTCAAGGGGGACTTACACATCACCTTTACAACCAAGCACTATTAAATACCAATTAAACATCAGTTTGCAATGACATTTGTACATCCTTAATTTTGTTCACACAGGAATGAGCATTGGTAGCTGTTGTTGTTAACTTTGCAGTGTAGGAAACTGCATATTAAATGAACCACATTTCAACAACACGTTACTGAGCAAAGGGACTCATGCGAAAATAAGAGAAACAAGTATTTATTGGATAAGGCATAGTTAGTACTGCTGAATTATAGAAATTGGAACTGTAGGCTTGATAACATTTTTCATGGATATGCATCTTTAGAAGAACAAGCAGGAAATTATATGTGCAGTGCCTGTGTTTACTTTGGACAAAGCAGTGCAATAGATCTTAGTTTAAAGACTGTACTGGATTTAATGTCACTTGCCTCTGAGAAGAACCTTTGATGAAATCATTTTTAAATAGAGTGTTGCAGGAGTGAAGAGGAATTGCTGAAAATTGCCTGCCACACTTTCCTATTGACTGTTCTGTGATCCATAATTATGACTCGTTTACATCTACAAACCTATCCTATTTGGCATTTGTACCATAGAAATATGACTCTTGTACCTTTCATAGTACTTTAGTTGTTTCGATGGGCTTACTCTTCAAGCAAGTGTCATAGCTGCCAAGTTTTCCCTTTTCTCGCGAGGAAGCCTATTCAGCATAAGGGGAAATCCCTTAAAAAAAGGGATAACTTGGCAGCTATGGCAAGTGTACATAAGGATGTAGCATAAAAGTGGTGGTACTTAGTTATTAAAAATAAGCTTCTACTCTTTGATGTATTAGCTTTTTTTGTGTACAAGATGTTGGCATGGGATTGATTTGTGACAAGAGCCCCCCCCCCAAGTACATCCACTCCTGTTGAGACTATACACATGCAAATCAGCTTGCTTGGGTCACATACCTTTAAATTTAGACAACCACAACCTAACTTGGTACTGGATTTGCAGTTTGCACAGCTGCAAAATCCCTTCTGTATTTCCCCCCCTTTTCTAATAGTTTGTTATATTCCATTTGCCATATCGACTTCTACAGCTTATTGAGCTGATGTTTTTCTGTGAACTATCCAAGAGGCCTCAGTGTTTTTTGCACTTTTTAAAGGTCCCTTTTGTGTTTTATTGCTCCTTGCCCACATAAAGAGCCTCTCAACAAACATACTACTTTTCTATTTAAAGCATCATCTACCTTACCATTTTCCCCTCACTGGTTAGGTGAAAAGGTGTCAGGAATATTTACCTTTACCCCTATGAACTGTGCCATTCTGACCTCTCAAACAACACAACAATTACCCACAATTTTGGCATTGTTGCACCTGCCATCATTTCCAGAAGAAACTCCAGGTTTCAGAAAGTTATAACTCAAGTTGTAAAATCTTGTAGACATTCAGCTAGAAGATCTGTTTTAAATTAAATAAGCATCTATTTTTGAAAAAAGTTGTGATTTTAATAATTTCTTTTTCATACCTGTTGCTATAGCTCCCAACAAAAGAACACAGGAAATGTCAAACAGACGTACAGAACCATGTAGAAATAGTGTTAGGTGCTATTAAATTTTATTTATTAAATAATGTATCCTCTCGGGAGACAGACCTGAAGAATATGCAGCAAAAGCTTACTCCCAAGTAGCACTGCATAGGATTGTAGTTTAAAGCCTATAGTCACTCAAGGGATAGTCTCTGGACAGACTGGATTCAATCTTGCACTGCTGTTTATAAAGATCCTGAAAAATACATATTTTGATTTTACAGTTCCTGAAGTCTTGCCCTGATAGCTATTTGCACTGTGATATTACATTTGAATATGTTGTTGCCATTGTTATTGATTAACAACAACTCATATTTGTATAGTGTACAAAATTCTTTATCAGCCACCACACTTTAAGATGGTGTGGCAAACAATTTTATGTGGAATGCGCTTTCTCCGGATATTCCTGTTTCCTTCCCATTGCTTTAAGGGAAAACAAGATGGTCCCAGCCCAACCATAGCCAAGGATGGAAAACTGCTGCCCCAACATGCAGGTGTGCATTGTGGCAGCAGGACTTTCAGGGCAGAGGTATGGAGCAGCGTACACGAGAATTAGCAGGAGGGCTGTCAAATGCAGCTGGGCTGGATTACCACATTTTGAAGTGTGTGAAGTAATGCAAGTTATTATCTGAGAACATCTCCACCCCCATGAGACCATTAAGTCCGGAGACTGTTATTACCTAACTGCACCACTGCTTCCAAAATTATGTTCATCTAGATTTGTCCTGGCTGATAAGAGTTGAGTTTTTTTCATTTTTGAATTTAGTACTGAGCACTGTTCATGCTGCTTTAATTTATTCCTGCCTCTTCTCGTTTCAGCCATTTAAGAGGCCTCTTTGTGATATCAAGTAACTCTAGTGAGGACCAAGTGTCAAGTTCACATATTATTTAAAGTATCACAAATGCTAACTTGCAAGGAAAGCATTATAAATGCAATTATATCATATTTTTAGTAGTAATGATATTATTATTAGCTGAACTATCCAAGTGTTTAAGATTAGGGATGAGCAATCTGTCAGTTTTCATTTCCCTCAGCTTCTCATTTTTCCAATCTTAAATTTAGATCTCCACACTTCCATGTCAGTTTGTGACTTATTTATTTTACAAAAAGCAAAAAGCTTAATGAAAATTCATCAGCAACTTTATGCATTTTTTCTTAATATAATCATTTTTGTAAAGCAATTTCCCCCCAATGTAATGCATTTTCCTATGTTATTTTCATGAACATAATAATAATAATTTATTATTTATACCCTGCCCATCTGGGTTCCCCCAGCCACTCTGGGCGGCTTCCAACAAAATATTAAAATACAGAAATTAATCAAACATTAAAAGCTTCCCTAAACAGGGCTGCCTTGAGATGCCTTCTAAAGGTCTGGTAATTGTTGTTCTCTTTGACCTCTGGTGGGAGGGCATTCCACAGGGTGGGTGCCACTACCAAGAAGGCCCTCTGCCTGGTTCCCTGTAACTTGGCTTCTCGCAGTGAGGGAACCGCCAGAAGGCCCTCGGCGCTGGACCTCAGTGTCCGGACAGAACAATGGGGGTGGAGATGCTCCTTCAAGTATATAACATATTCTACTTTACCCTTGTCTATGCATTTCTGTAAACATTACTTTGCTGGAGAACTGCATTGCAAAATTCGGAGAAGTGCAGATTTCTAAGGCCTGCTGTACTTTGGTTCATCTGTTTCAGAAAGTGTGAGTTGGATAGGTTTGTCTTTAAACATGAACCAAATCAAATTTCCCTTCTATCCTTATTCAAGAACCTTGTTGATAGCTTGGTGGGATTTGGAGAGCAGAGAATATTGTCAGACTCACTTCCTCAAGTTGTTTGCATCTCTGTGACCTGTTTAGTTCATATATGAAAGATTCTCTCATACTCCTCATAAACTCAGTTCTTTGTTTTATTTCCATGTAGCTCAAGCGTCTCTTACTGGAGATTCAGGGCTACGCCCAAAAGCTAGTTAGAGTGACAAACCTCTCCTAATTTGAGGTCATTTATGCCCATTGAAAAGAGGGTGACATCTCCCCCCCACCCGACATTGTAAGGATCTTGCCTTTCTGAAACTTGTAAAGCGAAGTCTAGACAGAATGTTGTTGTAGGACACATTCATCTGTGTTTATCATGTATTTGGGGAAGTTGCAATTAATTTTTATTCACTGGTGATAACTTTCTGTAGAAAGACTGGAAAGGTTGATGGGTACGTTGCAGATTTAAGTGATGTGCCTTGTTTATGCTGCTTCCTTGTGGGCCATTACTGTAGGATTTGAGTGGAACCATATGATTATAGTCTTAGGTTGTCATGCAAATAGGCTAATTTTGTTCCATTTCCCCTTCCCTTCTCTGTCCTTGTCAATAGGATGGATAAATCTCACACCTTATTCTGTTTCTGATAGACTTGTAAGGCTGTCATCAGAGTGGATTAATCTTGTGCCTGTGTTATCACAAAATTCTTTCTCCTAAGAATGACTTATCATTGAATTTAAAGCCCAATATACTTTATACGCAATCTGCAGCCTTAGGCCGGTGACAAAAATGTAATAAGAGCTAAAAATGGCACACAACTAATCCATTCTTATCAGGATATTTAAATTATAATTTCATGGTCTTCCCTCAATGCCTCATATAATCAAGAAAGAATAGGGAGAAAAATAATGTATTAGAAACTTCAGCTTCAAATGTCATTCTAAGGGGACTATTCACCCACCTGGTGGATTGATATTGTCAATGGGCACAATTTATCAAGCTCCATTACTAACAGTGGAAATTTCCCTATTGGCTACAATGGAAGGTGGAGTGATAAAGTTTTTATCCATTGAAATCAGTTCAGGTTAACACTCTGCATTTGGCTGGACACCTTCCCACACCTTTATTACATAGGGTAAAGGTAAAGGACCCCCGGACAGTTAGGTCCAGTCAAAACAACTACGGAGTGTGCCACTCATCTCACTTTTCAGGCCAAGGGAGCCGGCTTTTTTCCATAGACAGCTTTCTGGGTCATGTGGACAGCATGACTAATCGGGTCCTCCCTTAAAGAGGGCACATCTTGCGGCGAGAACTGACAACCAAACCCTTGTGTTGTGGGTGGGTACGATTGGTCAGCCACAACACCCTATTGGTAGGTAGGTGCCTTGATGCTGGGTTTATTCAGACCAATGGGGACCATAGCTGTCAAGTTTTTCCTTTTCTCGTGAGGAAGCCTCTTCAGCATAAGGGAATTTCCCTTTAAAAAAGGGAGAACTTGACAGCTATGATGGGGACACTAGCCAAAATGGATCAAGGGACCTATATATGCCAACGCACGTGACCCTCAGCTTTCTTTCTTGGTCAGTGCATCAGCACACCTGCCCACCTCTCCCTATATTTAGGGCTTGTGCTTGACCTTGCTATGCTGTTGTGTGTCATCTGTCATTGGGACAGGGGCGCGGCAGGAATTTCCCCCACTTGGCTGATTGGCTTGTGCCATTTGGGTTTCACCTGCTGCGTAGCAAATCGTCACAACTTGTAAGGTTGCGGATAGGCTCTGGTTCAGGTGATAGAGATGGGGGAACGCTCTCACCATCCCTATGAGAAGGGGTATTCCGTTAAAGGAATCCAGGGACTCAATTGTTTGGTCAATCCTGCGAGGGGTTGTTCCCATGCCTGAGTCCAGGGGGGCATCTGGGTGGTGGACATAGCATGTCCCCAGCTTTCTGCCATTCCAGGTGTTCACCCTAGGCTGACCTATGATGCAGCTCTGTGTCAGCGCTACCTGCCACGATGCAGGGAGCTAGTCAAACCAGAGCCTATGCAACCACTCACTTGCTGTAATCAATAAAGTTGTTGCCTAAATTCTGCCAAAAACCAAATAAAAATTTGAGTCTTGTCTGAATTTATTTAAAGGGGGGGGGGGTTAAAGGTCTTCAAACACAAAACTGCGTGCAACAGGACCGGTGACGAATGCCAGAGCACACGGAAACGCTGTTTACCTTCCTGCCACGGCAGTTCCTATTTATCTACTTGTGCTGGTGTGCTTTTGAACTGCTAGGTTAGATCACATAGGAGAGTGGGTTGGCTGGATCATGAACACAAGCTGCGATTTGACATTTGACACAAGATAATGACAAATCGTGGCATGTGATTAACAGTTTTAACCTTGAACCTATCAATGGGTTCAGAGACCCTACACATTGAAACTGGGAGAAAATTGTTTGCAAAATGCAAGTTTTGTCAGTGTAGCTGAAATGGGGAATATTGCTTAATTTTCCTCAAGTGCTGCCCAAGCAAATCGTTGTGTAAAAATTGCCATCTAGAAAGGCTGTTATTCTTTACCACATGCATATACAATAATGTTAAAATAATGGGAATTATTTGACTTAAACCGCAAAGAAGAAGAAATCAAAGCTACTGGGTTTTTATTATCCCCTTGACATGGATCTTTGTGCAAAGTTATAAAATGGCTTGGAAATGAGAGGTTCTGTGTCATCGTAATTTAAATTGTCTTAAGTGTTTGGACATGCTGCTGCAAACCTTTGAGGAAAACAAGCTCCAAATATAGATTTGAAATAAATTATTATGCTGTGGGTATCTCTTGCCAGACAAAACAACATCTCTTCAAAATTCTAAATGAAATGGTTTAAAACAACTGTCCCAAAGAGTTTGTCCAGGCTATTACATTTCCCCCACATTTTGCCAGTGTGGATGCTGGCAGCAGTCTTGCCCCCAGTAGCAGCCTGCAGTGGGGCAGGGGCACAGAGTTGCCCTCCCAGCACCAATATTGTTACATGACGACTCAGGGCAGCACGGTGGTGAGGCTGATGCCCCTCTGTGGAGCCAATATAGTCCACACAGCTAAACTGGCCTTTAATAATAGAATCATATGATTTTGTAGACAAAGATTTGTGGTGATAGATGAGGAGGCTTCTTTTGTGGCAAGGATGGAAATGGAGGAAGCGTCCTGCTTTCGGCCCCCCCAGTCAGCTTGGCATGATTCTTTTTCTCTGCAGAAAATCTCTCCCATTTTGGCTTCTTAATCACTTCTGTTGTGGTTGTTTTGTGAATTATTTTGTCTCTTTTACATCTTCCTTCCTTCCTTCCTTCCTTCCTTCCTTCCTTCCTTCCTTCCTTCCTTCCTTCCTTCCTTCCTTCCTTGTCTTGTCACCCCCCTCTTCCTTCTTCCTTCATTTAAATACAGCGGTACCTCGACTTACAAATGCCTTGACTTCCGAAGGTTTCGACTTCCGAAGTCCACAAACCCGGAAGTATTTTCACTGTGCACGCAATCTGTGCATGCACAAAGCGCAAAATCATGCTTTGCGCATGCACAAAATGGATGCGATAGTAAGAGAGATTCCTAGACGTAAAATAATAGAAGAATGGAAATATGTGCAAGAGTTTCTGGAAAAAGAAAACTTAGAAAACAGACTAGTAACGTGCATAAATTGAAGCTATAAAAGGTGAGAAAGAATATTTAGACAAATAGAAAACTATAAAAATTGGGGAAATGAGAAATGGCAGTTATTAGGCTTAGAAGAAGGAAAGCGTGTAGTAAATAGTAGGAAGATTAGTCAATATTATTTTTTGTTCTTTTCTGTTTTCTCTTTTTTTTTCTGTTTAATCCGCTTCTTGTTCTTTTTTCTTTTTCTTGTTTTCTTCTTTTTTAAATTTCTTTGTTGTTGTTGTTGTTTTTCTTGATGCGTTATATTAAGTTGTATGAATGGAATGGATTTATATATGATTTATGATTTATAAGAGTTATATGATTTATATGTATATAAATTATTTTTTTGAGGAGTGAGTGGATTTAAAAATTATGATTTATCTGTCTTTTAATGATATATGTTCATTTTAAAGTTTCAATAAAGTACTTTTTTAAACTTAAAAAAAATGGATGCTTCGACTTACGAAGGATTCGACTTACGAAGAGTGCCGCGGAATGGATCACCTTCGTAAGTCGAGGTACCACTGTAATAACATTTTTTTAAAAAAATCTAGGTGCACACCCTAATGAGATGTGCTGTGCACACCTATGGTAAGGTAAAGGTAAAGGACCCCTGGACGGTTAAATTCAGTCAGAGGCAACTATGGGGTGTGGTGCTCATCTCACTTTCAGGCCAATGGAGCTGGCGTTTGTCCACAGACAGCTTTCTGGATCATGTGGCCAGCATGACTAAACCGCTTCTGGCGCAACAGATCACCATGACAGAAGCCAGAGTGCGCAGAAATGCTGTTTACTTTCCCACCACAGCAGTACCTATTTATCTACTTGCACTGGTATGTTTTTGAACTGCTAGGTTGGCAGGAGCTGGGACAGAGCAATGGGAGCTCACTCCATCATGGGGATTAGAACTGCCAACCTTCCGATCAGCAAGCCCAAGTGGCTCAGTGGTTTAGACCACAGCGCTACGCGGGTCCCTATAACACCTATGGCAACTGGCTCTTAACCATTGTTCGTTCCTTGCTTTTGTAGAATATGAAATCAGATGGAATAATTTCATTGAAGAAAGAGTGTGCTTTGGTTCCAGAGACGTGGAAACATACTGGTAAATTTTTAATTTTACTTTTAGGCCACCGAAGTTTGCACACATTTAAGAAGAATGACCCAAACATAAAAAGTCCTTAAGATTACCAAAGAAGCCTGCAAGATGCCTGCTGTACTCCATAAAGTAATAAAGCTCGCACCTAAGCAGCCGAAGGATAGTCAGAAGAATACACTAGCAATCAGGCTTCTCTAAGAGTGTGGCTGGAAATGCTTTCTATAATGGATGTTGAGTACTGTTTTTAAGCACTGCCCACTGAAAGGTGCTATGAGGTTTAACAGACAACATTTATTGGTTTTTAAGGGTGTAACTGATATACTTTTAACAAATGCTTGACTGGTATGACAACTTTATTAATAGACACATGGCACTTAGGCTTTGCTGGATATATAGCACAAATAGGCAGTATTTAATTTTATATGCAAATGATAGGCCATATGGTGCTTTTTTCTTTTTCTTTTTAAGCTTGCCATCAGCAGAACAAAAAAGATTTTAAGAGCTATGCAGTAGATATTCTGGGAATCCCATACATTATACTGTATGTATACAATAGCTCCGTGAAGTAGACATTTTTTAAAAAAACAAAGGAAGGGTAGTACATAAAGCTCATAAGTCTAAAATGGCAAGTGTGCCTGTGAGCAGACAAGGAGAAACAAAGCCTCGTGGCATAGCTTAGTAGAATTAGGTTGAATTCCAGGGTAACATTTTTGAAACCTACCTTCACAGATCACCCACATAACACAGGGACAAGGGCTGTAAAATGGGTTTCCATAGTAGCAAGGACTGTACAGCTTAAATAAATACATAAATTGTGTGGTCATTGCAGATTTCAGATGAGGGAAAGCACTAAGCTTTGGCATGCTTGGTGGGATGAGGCAATTTGTTGGGATTTGCTACAGAGGCATGGAGAGCTCTGAGGAAAAGAAGGCCAAGGAGACCCTACGTAAGACCAAAGCTTCAGCCAGGTGGCCTGCTTCAATCCTTTCTTAAAGACCAACCAGATCCATTATCTTGTTATAAGGCCGGTTGCTTCCTAGGTGAGAAAAAGAGAACAGGGTGAAACAATATCTGTATCCCTTCAGAACCTCTTACCTTTCAATAAAAGTACTTCCCTTGCAAACTCACATGTGGAGATGGAATCCTTTGATGTAGACTTGTTCCTCCACACACCAGGAATAATAAATTCACAAATCCCAAACTCTGTTGCTGTTGTTGTTGTTTGGGGGAGGCAATCTCTTTTGTGAACTAAGACCTTTTACCAGATCCCAGCACATGAAGAAAAGAAGGGCTGTCCTGCTTTTTGCACATAGAAACCCACACAGAATGCCACTGCACGAAGATCTTTGAAGCATTTCATGGAAACAGGCGGGGTGAATTTGCAGTTCTTTTCCACACTGAGAAATAAAATGGACACCGTTGTATTGTATGGATATCACTGTTGCATGCGTATATCTTATTGTGCAGGTGGATCTGTATAACTGCGTGCATCTTAATGCAGATGCAAATGTGTGTCCATATCAAAAGACCACACATGGCCATAGACATCTGGCATGCCCGTTTCATGCAGCGGTATTTCCAGATTGAGCCCTTTATCTACTAAAAACAGAGGTTGCTGGCACTTAACATTGTCCTTATATTTATTCATTTCTTAAGGCTTATGCTTCTTCCACCATTTAACATTTATACTGCACACACCGACACACGCACTCTCACACACAAGTGCTAATATGTCCTATCTTGGCAACTTTTCTTTTAAAAGTTGTTATCTTTGTCAGGCATGAGGTAACCAAGTGCATGCTATTTGAAATGGGGAGAAATGAAATGAAGTGATATGAGGTAATATATATATATAGTGGCTAAGGACTCCAGCCTTCTCTCAACCGCACTTTATGTATTCTTTCCATGCTATACAAATTATGACACAAAAGCCTACAGATGTTCATTTGCGTGCTTCTTACAGATTCTATTGGAAACGGCAAGATTTCACAGAGGGATGGAGGGATGGAGACCCAGTGCTTAGATTTTGTAACTATTATGCAAAAAAACTCTTATGGCTCTTTCTGAATATTTTCCTGTATATACAAAATTGGCAAAAAACTATTCACTGTAAGTGAACACATAGCCACTTAGAAGCCTGGTCAATATTGTCAAGGCTTGAGAAGAATTCTACCACATATTTATCTGTGTGGTATTTCTTTGTTGTCCTTGTCTATGGAGTTTTCTTGGCAGGGATACTGGAGTGGCTTGCCAGTTCCTTCTCCAGGTGGATCACATTTAGTCAAAACTCTCCACTACGACCTGTCCATCTTGGGTGGCCCTGCATGGCATAGCTCATAGCTTCTCTGAGTTATTCAAGCCCCTTCACCACGACAAGGCATTGATCCATGAACATGGCCACTGGTCCCATCACCTCCTGGCAAATAGAAGGGGAAGAAATGGAGGCAGTGAGAGATTTTACTTTCTTAGGCTCCTTGATCACTGCAGATGGTGACAGCAGTCACGAAATTAAAAGACGCCTGCTTCTTGGGAGAAAAGCAATGACAAACCTAGATAGCATCTTAAAAAGCAGAGACATCACCTTGCCAACAAAGGTCCATATAGTTAAAGCTATGGTTTTCCCAGTAGTGATGTATGGAGGTGAGAGCTGGACCATCAAGAAGGCTGGTCGCCGAAGAATTGATGCTTTTGAATTATGGTGCTGGAGGAGACTCTTGAGAGTCCCATGGACTGCAAGAAGATCAAACCTATTCATTCTGAAGGAAATCAGCCCTGAGTACTCACTGGAAGGACAGATTGTGAAGCTGAGGCTCCAATACTTTGGCCACCTCATGAGAAGAGAAGAATCCTTGGAAAAGATCCTGATGTTGGGAAAGATTGAGGGCACTAGGAGAAGGGGACGACAGAGGACGAGATGGTTGGACAGTGTTCTCGAAGCTACAAACATGAATTTGACCAAACTGTAGGAGGCAGTGCAAGACAGGAGTGCCTGGCGTGCTATGGTCCATGGGGTCACGAAGAGTCGGACACGACTAAATGACTAAACAACAGCATTTCTTTGTTTGCTTATTCATTCCATTTTGACATTTGTATGCCATCTTTTAAGGCAGAGCCCCCCAAAACTGGCTTGCATAGAACAATAAAACAGAAAATAGATTATTTGGGATACATATAAAACCATTATCCAAATATAAAACCAATGACACTCAATTAAAGCCATATAAAGCCTAATACACGCAGAAAGCTAATGGTGAAAAGTCCGCATTGATCTTCAATTCTTCTTTTGCTTACAGACCACAGGAAGTTTTCATAAATAGCTCCATTATTCATATTGCTCTCATGCTTTGAACAAGCAGATTTTTTTTCCTAACAGAGGGAAGAGTAGAAAAATGTTAATATCTTAGTATCAAAAACAGTTTTAGAGATCCTGGACGAAGGATCTTTCCGAACAGCATCTAACCATAAGTGGTCACACAGACTTCTGGTTCCTTTTGGGTAAACTAGATATTCCTCTTTAGTTTCCAGTAGGTTTTTACCACATTTGTAGAACTATTTGTTCCACAGTGGCTGTGTGGGGAGGCTGTCCAGGTGGCCCAGCTGTAGCAATCCTCCCTGGAGGGCCTGTCTATACCAGGCCCCACCCCAGGCCCCAGGCCATGAGAGGTTGTGTTCCACACCAGGGCTTTTGCCTGGCTAGAAAAGAACTTTGAACACCCAGGTGTCAAAAAAGTTATTTATGTAAGCTACTACTGTGGCCCGTGTTTCTTTAGCCCCCAAATGGAAAACAAGCAAGGTCCCAACTAAAGAAAAATGGCAACTTAAGCTGACAGAATATGTGCAGCTTGCAGACTTAACATATAGAATATGAAAACAAGAAGAACATATGTTTAGAGAAGATTGGAAAACGTTTATTGAATACATGGGGGGAATTATGTACACTTGAAAACGTTGGCAGCACTAAGATGAATTCAACAGTGTAAATAAGTAAATAAATAAGTTTTGATGGATGTAATAATGGAATAATGAATGGTTTAGTTTTTGTAAAATATGCAAAAATTTATGAATTTATGATATACAAAATGAAGCATGGAAAGAGAAGAATAGCTTATTGTACCTATTGCTGTGGTTAAACCACAGAGCCTAGGGCTTGCCGATTGGAAGGTTGGCGGTTCAAATCCCCATGACGGGGTGAGCTCCCATTGCTCAGTTCCTGCTCCTGCCAACCTTGCAGTTCAAAAGCACCTCAAAGTGTAAGTAGATAATTAGGTACCGCTCCAGTGGAAAGGTAAACAGCGTTTCCGTGCACTGCTCTGCTTTGCCGGAAATGGCTTAGTCATGCTGGGCACATGACCCGGAAGCTGTACGCCGGCTCCCTCGGCCAGTAAAGCGAGATGAGCACCGGAACCCCAGAGCTGTCCGTGACTGGACCTAATGATCCACCTTTACCTATTGCTCCACACACCTTTGCTTCTGGCAGCATCCACAACTACCGTATGTATGTGGCCCAGGTGAAGGTGCTCAGAAGGAAATGTGCCCTCTGGCTGAAAAAGGTTCCCTACCACTGCCACGAGCAAAGTGTTTTCCTTTTCCTTTTTTAAAACTAAAAGGCAGGGGGAGGTAGAAGTGATTTGGGTCTCACAGCAAAACCCTTGGGCATTGCCTTGCCCTCTGCAAGCCACTCATTTACAATGTCCTTGATTGAAACAATGTGCTTAACTATCAAGAGAGGTCCTCATAAGACCATGAAGTATAGAGTCTAGGATTCCTGTGCACAATGGAATGTAAAGTAAAATGACAATAAACTGTATTGTGGGGGTTCTTATGAAACGTCTTAGCAATCAATTTTAAAGGCACAAAACATGTCAGCTGAAGCACAGAGGGCATAAATTTTGCCAATTAATTAACTTGATACAATATGTTTCCCATAGAGAGGTTGATGCCACTGTCTATATTTCAAGCACTCGGCGTATTATGTATATAGAAGCTAGTGAGTTTTATCGCAAATGCCTCCATAAATGATGTCCCACTAGACAACAATGCAGAACCACAAGCGAATGATTATGTCTGTTGTCTGAAATGCAGCAAATAGCAGAGTTATGGCAAGTGTGACACCTGAGAGCAAAATTGAAATTTATAGAATGCATATGGCAGAATTTCACTTTTCTTTTTTCATTTACTGATAAGACAACATGACAGATGTCTTAAAATGAAAACAGATGAAATGAATTTCCACATGGAAATTCTGCCAACTTTCATTCCCCCCCCCCCCCCCCGGTTACTAGGATCTACTCCCACGTGGACAGCTAGAATTTGAAAACTCTGTAATACTCCTCAGCATTTTTTCCATTGGAGAATGAGACAAAACACTGAATGTAACAAAGCAGTTAAAAAGATAAGCTTCCTCATAACTGTTCCAAGATCTTTCAGATTTACTTAAGAAGGAGGGAAGGGGTTGGGATGTTGGAACTCTTCAAAGCTGTGCTCCTTGTAGCTTGTCCCCGATGAAACTTACAAAAATGGCTAAAGCATGCAATATAATGAAAACCTTATTATGATTTGTTTTAACTCTGCTGAGGTAAGACTTAGGTGAATCAAATTAACTACCGGGTACCAGATCCTCTTACTTGCATGGACACAAAACAAGGCCCTCTGTGGAATAAGTTTTAGAAGGGCATGGAGAATTTATTTTTAATGAGTTCTGAAATACAGGCTTCTGTAATAAGAATTCCCTTTGGCAGTTGTAGCCTCACTTGCATACTCAAAGAAAAGGAAAGGGGCAGGTCTGAAAGGCAGTAGGAGAAAACATGAGACCCAGTAAGCTGGAGGCATTATTTTCATACTGTGTCGGCTCCACTCTTGTTGAGTATTCCAGCATCCTCTTTTCATCAGGAACTAGTAGGCAGACGACTCAGAAACTGTGTGTTTGTACTTGCTGAAATCGATAGGCTCAAGATGAAAGGTAGTGTTTAAAGAGCTAATGCGTGAGACATTAAACACCATGCCGTACAAACCATGCCTAATCCTGGGGACCGCAACTGAAATTGCATCAGGCAGAACAAAGGTTATGACACTCTTTCTTTGTTATTTAATCTAATTGGAAGTCTTGGGATTGAGTCTCTGTTGTTGATTAGTATATGGCATGCAGTCTGTGTAGTTTCAGGGTGGCTTGTTTGTTTGTGCCTTAGTGATCTTTTCTGGGAATCCTAAGGCTGGTGGGCTACTTATGGGAAGGGCACGGAGACCGGACTTATTTTCTTGCTTCCCCATTTATAGAACAAACACCACCTTCATGATTGGCAAAGGTCCGTCTTGAGAATGACAGTGAGCTAGATATATGACACAGCTTTTGAGCACAATTATGCATGAGATTAAGGGTGGGTTTACCAAACCACTTTCCTTAATCTCACACATGATTGTGTTTAAAAACTGTCATATCTCTTCTGTACCTCATGTGGGCCATTGCCCTTTGTAAACCGTGGCTGGATGATACAGATGATCAAGGTTCCCGTGTCCTTTGTCAATTTTACGGACGTTTTATCTCATATGGAATTTAGAGTTAATTCACATTAGCTCTTGAATAGCTGTTGTGTCCATTTATTTTAGGTATGACGACTGCTTGCAAAGGGTTGTCCAATACTCTCCCATCAAAGTGCATTTCTTTGCTGCTTTTAGCTATCTAACAGCTAGTTCCTATCAATGGCCTGTGTCCTTAAATTCATAAGATTAGCTTGCCAGGGTGGTTGGTGGTAGTGTGCAAAGCCATGGGAAGGGAGTCAGGAAACCTGCTTGTAAATAATAATAATAATAATAATAATAATACTCCACCCATCTGGCTGGGTTTCCCCAGCCACTCTGGGCAGCTCCCAACAAAAGATTAAAATACAACAATTCATCAAATATTAAAAACTTCCCTAAACAAGACTGCCTTCAGATGTCTTCTAAAAGTCAGATAGTTGTTTATTTCTTTGACATCTGATGGGAGGGCATTCCACAGGGTGGGCGCCTCTACTGAGAAGGCCCTGTAACCTTGCTTCTCGCAGTGGGGGAACCGCCAGAAGGCCCTTGGCACTGGACCTCAGTGTCTGGGCAGAACGATGGGGGTGGAGAAAAAGGAAATGTGCTACTATGCACACATATGGAGAGAGACATAGAAAGGGGGTCACAACACATTGGATGGGGTGGCACTGCTTATAGTTAGCAGTGAATCACATTTTCTGCAATGCATTACTAAGCTGTCTCTGAGGCTCGGCTGGTTTTGCATTGCAAGCAGTTATTACATAGGCCAGAAGCAGTGAAACCTGATTGTGGTGACAGAGCTATGGAGTCAGTTTCTCTGTGTGTCTCATAACAGTGTATCATACTGTGATAAATTTCAAATAGACATGCTTGGGTAGTTTGGATTATTGTTTATTAGGGGTAATTGCTTGCAAAATGTGTATATTATGGGATTTTGCACAGAAATGTTTATTAGGAGAAACAAACACTAAAATGCTGGCAAATTATCGTGACAAATTAAAAAATCACAAACTGATTTGCAAGTGCGAGGAACCAAACTGAAGATTGGACAACTGAGATAACAGTGAAGCACCCTGAGACCTGTGGGTATATAGCGGTATACTACTACTACTACTACTAATAGTAAAATAAACTGAACTTGACATTCATCCCTTCCTTCTCTTCTCTTGAAACCCCAGCTCTGATTAATAGTGAAGCTGCTACTTTCATAATACACCACGTTACTTTCTCTAGTTTTTGCATCAGAATAATTTCAATCCAAACCTTAAATGTTCCCTACTGAGGGGGAAATAAGCAGTTTAAAAAATGCTAGGAAGATTTGCATAAAATATTGTTCAAGGGAAACAAAGAAAAAAATAAATTGGATAGCGGTCAAGCACTGTAAGAAAAGAAAAGAAAAACTTTAAAATGCAATCAATTCATGTTAGCTGTTGTAAAGAAAGGAAAGTTTTCAACTATATCAAAGGACAGGGGAAAAAAGAAAACCCAAAGGATAAAATACAATCTCCACATAATATAAGGTGGAACAAATAGCAAGAATTCTGACACAGAAAGCTCAGATAAATACTTCTGGTATATGTTTAATTGGGGGGGGGAATGGAAGCAGACATGCATTGGGAGGAAAACTCAGGAAACCAAAGCAGGGCAGAATAGAACTAATTTGTAGTAAGGGAAGTGTCAGTAAATTCTTCAAAGAAGTCAACAAAAGAAGACTCCAGGTTCAGCGTGTCTCCTACCTAGGGAGTTGAAAGAATTGCTTGACGAACTAGCAGAACCATTAGCAGTAATATCTGACACATTTTGGAAGCTAGGCTGCTGTGTCTAAGAACCTGAAAGAGGAAAAAATACAGTCTGGGTTCAATTGTCTTAAGGAACAAACTAGGAGAATGTGACTGTGACGGATAATCTGGCCAGTTTCCAAACTGCTAAGGGCTTTTGGAGGACACCTTCCCTCCAGACTATGCATTTTAGAACACTCAGTAGCCTATCCTTGTTTAACACACAACTTCATTCAAACCTACATTACATTTGTAAAACGCTCTGTAAAAGATTTTAGAGTTGATTCAGAGGTATCCCCAAGGTGTTGGCACTGCATGATGCATTTTGATGTGAATTCATCTTTGAATTCAGTTGTTTTAATGGAGTCATTTCTGCACTGAAGTACAGACAACACAGGCTGACTACTATAGCACTAACCTTTCCCTGGTACCTGCCTCCTGCATGTGCTCTGCCAATATCCATGAAATTACTTTGGTACTTTGCATGCATTTTGCATGCACAGAGAGAAGATCAGTGAATTTGTTATTGTTTTCTGCAAGTACAGTAGCGATGGGGAGAGAACTCTGGAGTGCTCCTCACCTTGGAGTGGATCTACCCCCCTATGCCAACTATGGACCCAAGTGTGCATTAGAAAGTAGGTATGTATAGTACTTTCCCATACCCTAAATGGCCTCAGCCCAGTATACCTGAAGGAGCATCTCCACCACCATCGTTCAGCTCCAAGGGCCTTCTGGCAGTTCCCTCACTGAAGATGTGAGGTTACAGGGAACCAGGCAGAGGGCCTTCTCGGTAGTGGCGCCCGCCCTGTGGAACGCCCTCCCATCAGATATCAAGGAAATAAACAACTATCTGATTTTTAGAAGACATCTGAAGGCAGCCCTGTTTCGGGAAGTTTGATGTTTTATCATGGTTTTAATATTCTGTTGGGAGCCACCCAGAGTGTCTGTGAAAACCCAGTCAGATGGGCGGGATATAAATAATAAGTTGTTGTTGTTGTTGTTGTTGTTGTTGTTGTTGTTGTTGTTACTACCCTGCCCTGGTTAGCCTTATAAGCACATTGTATGGTAAAAAGAAAACAGGGCTGCCCCCCTAAGTATAATTCCCCAGGAAGGATTTGCACCTTGTGATGTATGGTCACCTTCTGGGGACATTTTTTGAAAAAATACTTTATTAAATGGTCATGGAGGCTTGCTCTCAACAGCTGTAAATGTTAAAGGCAACCCTCAGATCATATGATAAGAACTTTTTTTTAAAAAGGGTGAATCTTTAGGATTTTCCCTAAAATATCCACCCACAAACAGGATGCGCTTTTTTTGCGCATACAAACCAGCATGGGACAGAAATAGGTTGACCCTGTTAAGTATTATTGTTTAGTTGTATGTTGAAATGGGGAATACGGTAACTCTGTCTGTATGTGCACTGCTAAAAGCATAGCATGGCAACTTCCATTGTGCTAAGGTAGAGCTACAGGGAGCCGAACAAGTTAATGATTAGTGGGAATGTGTCTCTGTTAGCTCTGACACATGTTTAACTTACATCATGTGAAAAGGATTGTACTACAGCTCTAAAAAGGTAAAGGGGTAAAGGGGCCCCTGACCATCAGGTCCAGTCGTGTCCGACTCTGGGGTTGCGGCACTCATCTCGCTCCATAGGCCGAGGGAGCCAGCGTTTGTGCGCAGACAGCTTCTGGGTCATGTGGCCAGCATGACAAAGCTGCTTCTGGCGAACCAGAGCAGCGCACGGAAACGCTGTTTACCTTCCCGCCAGAGCGGTCCCTATTTATCTACTTGCACTTTAATGTGCTTTCGAACTGCTAGGTGGACAGGAGCTGGGATCAAGCAACGGGAGCTCACCCCATTGCAAGGATTCGAACTGCCAACCTTCTGATCAGCAAGCCCTAGACTCTGTGGTTTAACCCACAGCGCCACCTGGGTCCCACTACAGCTCTAGGCATATGTTAATCCATAGGCACCCATTTTGTACGAGGGAGCTCTTTGTTTGGAAGGACCAAAGAGAAAGGATGTGTGCTAATCCTCTCTCCAGTGGCGGAGGAAGGGGGTGGGGGGTGGGTTGCCATGGGTGCCAGCCTGGGGGTGTGTGTGACATTGCCACGGGCGGATGCCGTCCCATTGGGATGAAGACTTGCACAGGCGGGCGCCTCTCCCTTGGAATGCTCGGGGAGGCGGGCACCACCCCATTGGGATGACAGCTTGCATGTGTGGGCGCCTCTCCCTTGGGCATGGGCGTAGGCAAGGGGGGCAGAAGGGGGCAGCTGCCCCCCCAGAAGCAAAAAATTACTGTATTTTACAGACCATAACCAGCACTTTTCCCCTCCAAAAACTGAAGTGGAAAGGGCTTTGCTTTAGCAAGAGCAGCTAAGTCTCCGCTTGCTGGGGGGGGGGGGGACACAGCTGTAACAAAAACACATCAAATAAATAAAGCAAAGTGGCTACCAGTAGTTAAGCAGTTAAGACAATGGAGCATATATCCCCAGGCAAGATTCGATAGCTGACCATTTCACCCTATTGTTCTTAAGTGGGAGTTGTTAATGAGCATTCAGGAGCATTAAGAGTTCTATTGGCGATTTAATGAGGGTGCAGACTCAGAGGATTCAATTTGACTAAGGTGGCTCTGCAAGGCTAAAAGGAAGTGAATAAGAAAGGGGGGGCTGTAGCTTTGACAGACACAGTGATGTTTATGAAAAGCAGTGGTGTTCCAGTCTGCCCCTCCTCCTGCATCTGTATACTGTAAATCGGGGTGGCCACCTCCCAAGAGACTCTGATCTACTCACAGAGTTTAAAACTGGGGGTGATCTACGCCCTTTCGGGGGGGTTCAGGTCAAAGCTGTTGAGTTTTTTTAAGGAAGGGAAGCCCTGTTTTTTGGGGTTTAGGTCAAACTTGTTGAGCTTCTTTTAGGAGGGAGGGAGGCCCATTTTTGTTTAGGGCTTCAGGTCATAGTTCAACTTTTTTGAGGGAGGAGGAAAATTTTGGGTGAGCTTTTTTTAGGGGTGCCAGTGACCTACCAGTGATCTACCACAGACATCCAGTGATCTACTGGTAGATCACAATCTACCTGTTGGACGTGCCTGCTGTAAATCAAGCAGAGAGAAAGCTGCTTACAAGGCTCCTGTACATGCAGAGTTCCAGCATCACAGCGTCACCCAGAGGCACCCACAAATATGAGTTATCCCTCTCTCTATTTCTCTATTTCTTCCTTCCTTCCTTCCCTCCCTCTTCCATCCTTAATAAAATACGGGGGGGGGGGCAGATAAGCCCCACATAGAAAGCCCATCAACATGGGGGGGTGACTCTTTCAAATACGGTATTTACCAGTAATTGGGGGGGGGAGAGGCACCTAGGCCTCTAGGAGTTGGCTGCTATGCCTAGGAGTAGGACAATTCAAGAAAGCAGAATGATGCATATGCTATGGTAATATATCAATAGAATCATAGAATTGTAGTTGGAAGGGACCACAAGGGTCATCTAGTCCAACCCCCTGCAATGCAGGAATTTCTTCCTAAGGTGGGGCTTGAACCATGGTTGAAATATTATGCTGATATGCAGCAACGCCTCAGAGCCGTCGTGGCTGCGGCCATGCCTTGCCTCGCCCTCACCCGCCCTGCCACCCCCTCTCGCCTGCCCGACCCTCCCGTCCTCTTGCTGCAGAGTTCCAGCATCACAGCGTCATCCAGAGACACCCACAAATATGCGTTATCCCTCTCTCTATTTCTTCCTTCCTTCCTTCCCTCCCTCTTCCATCCTTAATAAAATACGGGGGGGGGGCAGATAAGCCCCACATAGAAAGCCCATCAACATGGGGGGATGACTCTTTCAAATATGGTATTTACCAGTAATTTGGGGGGGGGAGGCACCTAGGCCTCTAGGAGTTGGCTGCTATGCCTAGGAGTAGGACAATTCAAGAAAGCAGAATGATGCATATGCTATGGTAATATATCAATAGAATTGTAGTCGGAAGGGACCACAAGGGTCATCTAGTCCAACCCCCTGCAATGCAGGAATTTTTTCATAAGGTGGGGCTTGAACCATGGTTGAAATATTATGCTGATATGCAGCTACGCCTTGGAGCCGCCGTGGCTGCGGCCATGCCTTGCCTCGCCCACCCTGCCACCCCCTCTCACCTGCCCGACCCTCCTGTCCTCTCCAGCCAAGCAGGGTAGCCGCCAACGCTGCCAGCCCCAGAAGCACAAGGTGGCCGCTGCCGCCGCCACAATGTCATCAGGCCCGCTGGCCTGTAGCCCCGCCCACATTCCCACTTCGTGGCCCCTCCCCTCCCGTGCCTTGGCCTCGCCCCTGAATGACCATGGCTTGCCCCCCCTAGTTTTGATCCTGGCTACGCCCCTGCCCTTGGGATGCTCGAGTGGACGGGCACCACCCCATTGGGATGACGTTTGCACAGGCAGGCGCCTCCTCCTTGGGGAGGATGGAAAGTGGAAAGCTTGGCATGGTGTGGGCATGGCAGTAGGAGCGTGGGGTTAGCTTCACCACCACCCCAGAACCTGCCATGCTCCCTGCTGACTTTCCTCTCCCCTTCCTGGTAACTGACAGCAATATGTGGTGTTCTGGAGCTGGGAAAACAATGCTGCCCCTCCAACATTGTGTTGATAGTGGTTGTTTATATTTCACGCCCCAGGGTGGGCTGGTGGGATGCTAAAGAGAAGAAAAAGGAAATTTCTTGAGGTAGGTCTCAAGGCCAGTGCCAGCCCCATTCTGACAGTTGCCCACATCAGAAAGATGGAAAGTGGCATTTAGGTGTTGGTCAACAGTGTGTCACGGTCCGGTCGGCGGGCGGTTGAAGCCCTGGCTGAGGACATCAGGACCAGAGGCAAGATGGTGGTGTAGAAGCAGGAACAGGTGCAGGGTTGAGGGTCCAGCAGCAGGCAGTTGCAGGGTCAAGGAGCAAGGCAGAGGTGAAGGTCTGGGAGTCAAGGAGCAAGGCGTCGGCAAGGCAAAGGTCCAAGGGTCGAGGATCAAGGAGTCGGCAAAGGCCCAAGGAGCAAGGCGTCGGCAAGGCAAGGGTCCAAGCAGCAAGGCGTCGGCAAGGCAAGGGTCCAAGGAGCAAGGCATCGGCAAGCCAAGGGTCCAAGGAGCAAGAGGCCAGATGCAACCAGGCAGGGATAGCGTTGCTGTGGCAAAGAGCTGAAGGGAAATGCTGAGCTTTTATCCCTCCCAGCTCCTGCCACCAGGTGCAGTGAGATATCAAGTGGTCTCACCTGAGTGGTCACTCCTTGCCTCTCCAGCACAAGCTGAGGCCTCACCTGAGTGGCCACTCCCTGCTTCTCCAGCACAAGCTGAGGCAGGCCCCAGTCCTGCAAAGCACTACAGGCCCCAGAGCCTGACTCCTGCCCATACTGCTGACACAGTGACAGGTGATCCAGTTCTTGAGCATATGGGAAAAAAGGTCTACTTTATCTACAGATATGATGAAAAACTGTTTGTAGTACTGCATTCAGCCAGCAGCTTAGATCATCTCTAATTCATAAACTATCCATGCGTTCCTCTTTAACTGCTGTATTCAACACAATAGAAAAAAGGCGCACAGATCAGGCCTTCCTAATGTGTTTTCCATAATGCAAATTGATCTTTATTCCTTTTCATTTCCTTGACAATGAAACAGTATGCGACTTGTGTTCCCATCACTCTCTACGCAGCACCCAAACATTTCATTACCCGATCCTTTATTGTGCCAGCTTCCTTTTTTTTTATGAGGAGTTGATCAAAATTAATATAGTCCCTCTACCCAGTGGCATTTATTTCAGTTAGGAGATTAGAAATGTAGAATTTCAATAAAAGGAAAAAAATAAGAAGCTATTTTAATGAATATTTTACACATGACTAATTAACACAATCCCCTCCAGGAATTTGGAAGCAATAAGAAATTGAGGGAAAAAATAAATTAAAAATTAATAACGGGGTCTCCAAACAACTTTGTTTATGAGCATTAGCAATTGCACTCTTAGTTATGAATATTTCAAACCGTTATGTTGTTTAAGAGATGTTATTCTTGGAGTTTTCATAATTATAAAGGTGATTAGGGATGGAGGGAGGGACAGACAGTAACATACCAGACATAACGTTCTGAAATTATAATGCCCACTTGAGGAACATACGAATCTCCTGTTAATACAGTGGTTGTCTCACATGCAAATATGCTTAGGGAGAGAAAAGGAGTTGGTCTTTACAGAAGAGATACTCTGAAGGCACACAGAAAAAAACATTAAAAATGGCTGAGCCCAGGGAGGGGACGACTCACTGGGCAATTGTTGAATTTAGAGGATGGGTAATAGTAGTTCAAGGCTAAAAACATGCCAAACTACTCAAACCACTCAAGGCCAAACTACACATTACATTTGGTTTAATGCTTTGCATACGGATACATCTTTTAAGAAGATAAGAGTCTGCTGGATCAGGCCAATGGCCCTTACCATATTCCAACATTCCCAGAGTAGTTTAATTAGTGGGCTTTTGGGGAGCATGATATACAATGGTTAGGTGACTTGTGTGTATGTATGTGTAACATTTATGTGAAAGCCTCTGAGGGGCATATGTGACCATGGGTTGCCCTTTTGGGACTTGGTTACATTCACACCATCCATTTAAAGCACTTTGGTACAACTTTAAAGACACATGGCTTCCTCCCGAGAATTATGGGAGCTGAAATTTGTTAAGGGTGCTGAGAGTTGTTAGTCTCCTCACAAAGCTACAATTCCCAGAGTTCCCTGGGAAATAGGGTTGCCACCCATCCCTAGAAAAACATGACAATCCTTTCTTTCCCTTGTAGAAAAGCGTTCCCTGTTCTGTTTGGACTTCAAACAGGACACCTTTTTTCACATATTCAAGCTCATCCTCCTCCTTCTCAAAACTGTGTGTCCAGAGGGTGGGTCCAGTGGGAGGAGGAGAGAGCCTGAGTGGGAGTTTGTGTGGAGGGAGGGTGGGTCCATGAGGAGGAGAGCCAAGAGTGACAGTGAGAGTTATCCGGGGATGTGGGCAGATGGTTAGGTGGGACCAGGAGGAGGAGTTTGAGAATTTTTTTGTGCAGGCAGAGGGTGGGTCGTGGAGATTGAGAGAGGAGGGCTGCTATAGTGGAGTCTCAGGTTTTGCATGGGCGGAAGGGGCAGCAGATGGGCCAAAGAGTGAGAGAGGGGTTTTACAGGGGCCTGGTCAAGTGAAGGAGAGAGTTTTAGCTTGAGCAGAGGGGGCGGGAGTGGGTCAAACTCGGAGAGCAAGTGAGGGAGTTTGCACAGCCCTGGTACAGACCTGGTGAATAAACCACTGTAGCCCCCGTGTGCTATGGTAATGGATTGCTTCAAAGTCATTTTTGCACCAGGTAAAGTAATTTTTATCCCACACCCTGAACTGTCCTGTATTTTGGCTGACCAAAGGTGGTGACCCTGCTATGCTATGAATGGTATTGATTGTTAAACCACTCTGGGAAACCATGATTCCTTGAAGCAGTATCACAGGGCTTTAAATGGATGGTGTAAATATGGCCCTAAACTAAATTTCCTGATGTTATGCATGCTTTGGTGTATTTTGTAAATGTGTTTTTTTCTGGTCCGCATTTGTAATGACTTAATACTTGGGATTCCTCCTTCTCGCTTCCTAACAATATCTGCAGAGCTTTCCTCTTTGGACAAGCCAATCTGACAAGCTCCATGGGGATGAACATAAATTTTGCCTCAGGGCGTTGACCCCTCGATTCCCCGTGCTCGCAACCTGGTCTTCCAGCTGCACGGGAACCACTCAGAGGGAAAAGTTCAGGATGTTTAGAGGGCTCCTGAAAACTATGACACTGTAAGATCCCCTAGGAAGTACAAGCCTACTTAGCCTTAAGCAAAGTTGCAGTACAATCCTGCACATATCTACTCGGGTAAGCCTTAAAGAAGTTCAGAGGGCTTTGCTCCCAGGTGAGTGACTATAGATTACAACTTCAACATCTGGGACAATAAGCAGCTTAACCATTGCTGAGACAGTAGGTGAGGAATTTGCTTTTAGGAGCAATTAAGGCCTGCCTAAGACATTTTGATGCCTGAAGCCTAAAGGTCTCTTCCATTCCATGTAGGTAAGCTGGCTGGACTTCCAACACTGGCAAAGAGACATCATTCTTCACCATATCTGAGGGCAGCAGGCTAACTTAGGGGACATGGCCCTATCCACAAGAACCTTGCTGATGCTGGCAATCTCTCAGCATCTGCTGTGTGAGGAAGCCATTTTACTTTTCCTAATCATAGGACTGGCCTTGGTGATAGGGTGGTGGTTGGGGTTGCCAGACTCAATAGTGGACAGGACTTCTGTGCCTTTAATTGCCCTGCTCTCTTTTGAATCTGGAAACCTTAAAGAGAAACCAGCAGACCCTTTGCTTGGAAATTAAACAAAGGGTCTGCTGGTTTCTCTTTAAGGTTTCCAGACTCAAAAGAGAGCAGGGCAACTAAAGGCACAGAAGTCCTGTCCACTATTGAGTCTGGCAACCCTAGTGGTTGTTGTTG